>NW_028301577.1:6697500-6785000 GCF_042242905.1 Orbicella faveolata
CCCAAATTAAAATTTGACTTAACTTTGATTCTCAGATTATATTTCTTCTGGTTTGTCTTGCTGTCTGTGATCTTAGGTTTTTCCTTTCTTTGTGTAATGTTTGAGGGATGTTGAAATTGCTTGTGTGCAGGCTTTTAATATTTTATAGCCATTTTAAAGGAGACCATGTAAATTCCTTCATAACGTCACATTTAGTTATTTCATAATAGAAATAGAGGCGGTGGAGAACAGGGCCTTAATCCCATCTTGAAATCTTGAAACCCTTTTAATGAGTCACAAAGTCCTTTTGTGGTGTGTTTCTTTCTCTTATGGGAGTCAGGTGCTGCAGGTTTTCCAAGTGTCAGATTCTTTCCCACTTGGTTAAGGGTCTTTGTTCAAATTAATTAACCGCGCGGCCATGGGCCGAGCACGGTTCATGTTCTACCCTTGGTTTATTTTATTATTTTTTTTTTTTTTGTCGGGGACCAGACGCAGATCTCCACTCGGCCAACTTTGAATTACGCAATCTGTAATGTTTACTCGCCAAACCTTGTTTCTTCAGGGTCAACAAAAATCTCAGATTACAAAATCATGCCGAACCTACACGTTGCAAAAAAATCTCTTCAAAACCCTGACATCGAAGCGATATATCACTTTAGCCTTAATAGCTATCACACATCAGCAGAAGGTAAATCTATTCCTTAACAATCCAGCTTTATCGTGCTAAAATTTCAGCGAAATCGAACAAAACCAGAATTAATTAGAATTTTTTTTGTGACCTCACTCCCCAGACTTGACCTAACAAAGGGAGCCACGGTCGCCCATAGCAACCGAAAAACATGAACATACCAAACCGGACGTTTCGGCCAAAAAACTCCAGAATTATCGCCTTAGAGCTTAAACGTGAATGAGAACATCTTTTTCGAACTTTTAGACGAAAGAATGGTCTCGGCGGGCTACAAAATTGACCAAGAGAAAAAACAGAACAAGACAGCAGAACAAACCGATAATATTTCACCACATGGCTTTCGGCATGAAAACGAAAATACAGCTTACTTCTGGATAAATTCAGCCTTAGAAGCCACCAACTGGTCCCATATTACTTTCTGTATCCTTCCAAATGTCCTGACTTCCATCTCCGAAAGGTTTTGCCCCAATTTTGAGCAAATAAACATTTTGCCGACAGCGACCGCCATTACGGTGACTTGCATACTAAATTAGCTAACTTGACAAAATTCTTCCGAGCGGGGAGGATGTGACCAAAAGAGCTGAAAAATGGCCTGTAATTGGCTAATGATGAGATCTTCCCACTGTCCAAATTTGGTGAGAATTGAAAGTAACGCCAATTTTCTGTCACGTTTTCAATCTGTAGCCACTGGAGTGACCAAAATCAATACATCGGTCGGGATAGGGTTTCATTATTAAATTACATGACTTGTGTGACTACTTTGCTAGCCCTTAACTCTTGGAAAACACCAATCAAATTTAATCATGTCTTTAAAGAAAGAAAGCTGTTGTTAATAGTGTTATTATCGTGTGGTTCATATCGTTCATGCCCATACATATCCCGAAGAAAGTTCTAGATTAGGACCATTACGTCATCAGAGATTTGTCAACGGCTACCACTGATGGTGCAATAATACAGTTTGTGTTGATCAAGTGATGTGATGTCTACAGTACGAAAAGAATCATCAATGACTGCTTTGAAATGTGCACTACGTTCCGACGGTAGTGCTAAGCAAACAGTTAAATTTTAAAAGCGCGGTTATAAGATCTAAAAGATCTTCTTGTTGACTATTAGCACAGGGCAACTACTCGAACCAGGCCACCCAGAAGGAAACTACATGTAACCAAAATCAAAACGTAAACTTGGAACAATGGACTGGTGGCTTTTTGTGAGGGCAAGTAATGGCCTCTGTGACATGAAAACATTAAGACTATTGACTTCTTTGCATTATATATGTTCTTTGAGATTCAGTCCATAGCAAATTATCATAATTATAAATCTGACTTGAAAAATCTAGGTTTAAAACTAATCTTGTGACAACTAACCCAAAGCTGGTGAGCATCATACAAAATTTAGGACTGCAACTAACCAATCAACAATCACTGTGCACTTTGCTGGGTTTTACAATTTTGTTATGAACTTTTGTTTGCATACTTCAATCTTATTGGTTTATTTGTGAAAAAGGTCGCTATCCTTTGTTCTCAAGTAAAGTTCTGATAAGTTAACTCTTTTCCAAGTTGCCCGGTTGGAATAATCACAATGTTAATATGGGAATTGCAATCCACTTTCCTGTAACCTGGAGAACTTGATGTTGGATTTTTGTATTGTAAGTCTAGGAGGCTACATGTACTAGAGAGGGTTTCTTTCTTAAGGGAAGAAATGGTGGGTCAGTTACACTAATACCATTTCTTTATAAACTGAAGGATGATAATTTATTAAAGAAAATGTATATTTTGTCTTTCAGGTTGTAGCTGATCACAAGTTTCATACTGAGTGTTTTACTTGTGGAAACTGCCAAAGATTCTTGGAAGAAGAAGATGATTATGTTCTTCTAGAACGACACAGACTTATTTGGTAAAACAGTGTAACTAACTTTCTCTGTAATTTGTTCATAACTGAAAGTGTAATGAGAGTTTTTTTCTTGTTAAATCAGCTTTATAAAGGATCTTTACTGATGTTGGTCTCCTGTCATCACAGGGGTACTCTGTGCTGTCTAGCTTCTGTAGTATTGATCCCTTTTCTTGCCTCTATTATTTCCTGCCTTTCAGGCTTCTTTCTGTTCATCTGCTTACATTCCCACTCACCCGTTCCCTTCCTCTATCTTTTAATCCTTCCTTCGTTCCTTCCTTCCATTTCCTTGTTTGTCCTTTTTGTTAGATTTTTATCCAAGACAAAATAACAATAAAGTACCACAATGTACTCTGGAAAAGTCAATCAGACTGATCACTAGAACTAGGATGACCACCTCAAGCCTGCAAATAATTTTTGTCTATAGGCAGGTCATTTGTCAGGACAAGGACAAGTTTTGACCTGACAAAAAGCCAGTCTGGTCGGACAAAAAAAATTGTTGGTCGTTAGAAATTAAAAAGAGACATTTGAGACATTTTGGTATTTCAGTTTATATAATAACCCAAGTTATTCTCGCATTTTGATTGGTTCTCGCCTATGATCTATTAGAGGACAGACGCATGATTGAACATCGGTGACACACTTGGCTATCGCCTCATGTGCCACTTTTTTGTTCTTACCACATTTTGACATCATCTGTGATCTATTACTGAACAGATGCACGGCAACATGGAATCTGTTTGTTAAGTAGACTCTTCACCAAAATATTGGTTGTAAATTCGAAACGCTTAAAAGTCAACTGAGTGTCAAATCGCTACTAGCACCAGCAAGGGGACCTTTACATTACTTCTGGTATTATTTTACCTGTTGAAAATTGACAAATTTACAAATGTTTATACCCCTAGTCACACAAGCGTTTCCAACGTATCAAGTTTCCCATGACGTCTAAGGGAAACGGGAAAAGTGATTAAACAATCTCCCGCATGGACAGCTTGTCAGTATAAAACCCCACGATAACATTCAGAGACTTGAAAATTGGGTGAAATGAATTCTTCGACCTTTTCTGATAGCAAGTTTCCTCTGAAAGTTTTTGGGGTCAATTGAATAAAAGGTGGTCGTGACTATAAAGCGTGACTAATCTGTACATTCACACTTTTCACAAAAACATTTCTGTGGTACGGAAACTATATTTAAACCACACTGACAGACGTAAAAAAAACTGTAAAGAGTTAAAAATTAAACTGATTTTTGATCATATGGACTAGATAAACATTTGGTTACGTTTTAGAGGTTTTAAAGTTTTTGAAAGCGATTGCATTCAGATAAACGAAACGTGAGTATTTGGGCCATGTATTCTATTTCCATAATATTTTAATCGGGTCAATGTACGACTGAAAATTAATTCCACAACACTTGGTGGCAACAAACAACGAGTAATTACATAAGACCTCAGTTTTTAGTAGTTTTTCAGATGAACGTAATTCAGACTAAATGGGGCTTCACGATCTTTCACGACGCCACCACAAAATGTGTAAATTAACATGTAGGAATAGTGGTGCTGATGGGATGTGTTTACAATCAGTACAATTCGACATAACATTTGAGATGACGCACTGTGCGTGATAAAATTCTTAGAATTGGAATAAAAACAAAACCGATAACAAAGCTTTTTTCGTAGTATTGTGTGGCATTATAACAAAATAACTTGTCCCATATTCGGCCACAAATTTCCAGTTAAAATATTTTTCATTTTGGCGGAAATGCCCGGTCAGATTGTCCGACCAGGCTGAGCTTTTACCTGTCAAAACCTCAAATTTATCGGACAATTGTCCGATGACCGACTGTTATTTGCAGGCTTGCCACCTGACAGTGGGCTATATTTGTATTCTCAGTATTAGACTGGAACTACCTTGTAAATGAGGCTCATGTGGGGAAGTATCATTAAAAAGAGATTACCGGTGATGTCATTTGTATTGGAATTTAAGACTCCCTGTAACAGCCTCAGTTGCAAGCTACAGCTCTATTTCCAGTCCAGTAGTGAGTCTACTGCTTTCTGAATCTCCAAACACAGTCATCAACCAGTCACATACTCATGACACCCTTTGCTGAATCACTCTCTATCCCCAAATTAAAGCATCTGGAGTAACCAGATTGTAGTGATATGTAGCTAACAATGCCAATCTGTGCAATATCAATTATGTAGGTTACTTTAAAGAGGTAATTAAGCCAACTTTGTGGCATCTGAACTTAGTAATGAACCTGATATTGATTCAACATACAGCAACAGTATATTTAATTTGTGGTCTAACTGCAGTTGCTCGTGCTACACACAAGAACAAGAACAATCTTGGTGGAGTTCCTCCTTGCATGTGGTCCATCATTTCAATCTAACAACTCCAGAAACTTTGAAATTTGAAATAGAAGTTGTGAAGGGAGAAAGAAAGAGACTGTTGCAACCTGGAAGAGCTGAGAAAGAACCATCAGTATCAATCATGATCAAAGGGTATTTATTTTATTTGGTTGCTTTTAGTAAGGTTAGAGTTATTGTCTAGAGGTTTTCTGGCTCAAGGATGTAGGAATCTATACGCCTCAGAATTAAACATTTGCCCAACAATATCTTTAAGAAAGAGTATAAATGCCAGCTACTGAATAATCAAATTTGATTTTGCTGCTGCTATGTTTTGCTTTGCTGTTTGGTTTTGCTATTATATCAGTGTGAATGTATTGTATGTATGTTGTAATGTAGTGTATGTAGGTCTAGCTTAGCTGAATTAATTTTTTTGCTGCCCTTTACTTGACCATGGCGGTGTCTAAACAGAAAGCTCCTGCTACCTTGGCCACTGCTCACATATAAGTTTTATTTCTCTACGGCTTGATATTTCTTAACTTTTTTTACTATTTCCAGTACTTTACCTATAAAATGTATCTAAATGCCCTATATAGTGTAAATAAAAAAGAACTGAACTGAATTGAATTGAGTTGATTAAATAATAATAATTATTATTATCTGAAATCATATGTTCAACATACCTTTCCTGTTGCGGCACCCTTTATTTGGAGCCATTTTAATTACCAGAGGTTCTGAAGTCCAGTGACACTTTTTAAATCTGAACTGAACAACTTTCTTTAATTTTAATCTGAAACAAGCTCTTTTTATCTGTAGTTTTAAGCTTTTAGGATACCCAACAAGTTTGTAATAGCCCTTTTCACTGTTAACTTTTCTCATTTGCATTACAGTATAATCAGTGACATGCATGCAAAGCAATTTCAGGCAGAAACTACAAAGTTTCCCAAAATTGCTCTCCACATAATAATTATGCTGGATTTTATATTCTAAATGTAACTGCAAAATGGGCTATTACTTTTATTGTTAAGCTTGATACTTTTAGCAATGACTTTTAAAGTTTTATCTGCAATTACTACCCACTGAATCAATGAATAAAGGCACTATAGAAATTTATCTATTAATTATAAATTTTAATCAAGTAATATGCCCTACATGTAAGAAATGGCACCACAGGTGTATGTATTTATTTGTCAGTAATGTTAATTTACATTTTTCAAGGGGGCAGCTTTAACAAGGGCTATAATATTGCTTCACTTTTTGCTTCACGAGGTTCAATAATAAAGGTTTTAAGCGGCAGACACATGATGTGTTAGCAGTCCAAGCTGGAGATCTGGTGTTGGAAGTCAATAGAGTTGTTGTGTCAACTACTACGGTGGACAAGGTAAGCACATGCCCTGATACTAAGGTTTAAAATAATCAAATTAACCTAGAGCCAGCCTTGATGGTAGTAAATCTTCCTCCCCCCCTACTTGGAGGAAAATCACTAAAAACCATTGATCTCTTAGAGATTGAATTTATTGCCAACGAGGTAGGCGAGCAAAAACGCGAGCCTGTCGAGGCGGCAGGATATAGAGCCATGCATAGTTTGATGGCTGTGCAGAAAAAATCTCACATCTTTCAGCTCGATTTTCACGTAATCGGGTTCCATCAGTGATATTTTTTTGGCCATATTAGGATGTAGCTGGATGTTGTCGATATATCGCGCAAACCAATCAGAACACTATTTTTCTTTGTGAAGTCATGAGGCTTCACCCTGTCATTACAGTGACTAACATCCTATCCTGGAGGGAGTTGAAATACTCCTAGTCACTTAATGCCATGGCAACCAGGATTAGCTCTGGTGGTATGGAATTATTCGCCTGATGTAGACTCTACCTACAGTAATTTTATTTCAACTTTATGGTCTTCTACATGTTTAGTATAAATCTACTAGCGTTCTATCACGAATGCCGTTCTCTGATTGGCTACACTACTCACTATGTATTCTGTGATAGATAGAGAGTGGTGTAGCAGTGTGTGCTTGTTAACAGAATGACAGCCACTTCTTTGCATTTTTGAGGTGTCAGTAAAGATTATTTGGATAAATTTTTGAACGGCTAGTAGATTTATGCCAAAGCAATTAGATTATTCGCTCTCAATTTCTTTGCAATGATAGAAATTTAGAGTTCATAATCTAATTGCTTAATATACTTTGGGTGTCCAGTATCAGGTTTTCTATGGTAAGCAGTTAAGGTACAGGATGTGCCCTGCTCCTAAAACATTGTTGTTGACCTAAAAGTCAACTTGTAGCCTAAGATTACCAAAATTTAGGTTGCTGATTTGCCCTCTCATATGCACTAAATTTTTGCGGGTTCTAATTTTTCAATTTTTGCTTTTTTTTTCCACAATCCTCTAAAAAAGTTCTCGCAAAAATTTTCTCTGCAAATCGCAAAATTAGTACCCAGCATGAAAAACCAGTCTTTTACGATTGCAAAAATTAGTTCCCGTAAAAATTAATGCAAAAAGTCACTGATTCGCAAGAATAAACTCTCACAAGAATTTAGTGGCACATGGTAGTTTTAAGCAAAACTGAAATTTCATTCCTTCAGATGAGACTGATGCAAAAACATAATTGTTCATCACAGACCTTTATACATGATACATTATTCTGACTATAGTTGGTGGCTTTTAGTATGTCTAAGGTATGTAAATTACTTGATACAAACTATGATCTATTTTACATTAGGTTGCTGCTCTTCTAACAGCTCGACCAGACGAGATCACACAAATCACAATTGAACGAAATCAGAGTAGACTCCAAGTCAAGCCCAGACTATGCAGGCTACCCAGTGTTGATTCCGATAGTGATTCTGAAGAGAAAAGCTTCCGCAACAGGTCAATTTCCCTCTTCTCTCGAAGAGAACTACGGCGCTGTCGTACATCAACAGAAAACAACTCTGTAGTGAATGGGGAAGTAGAGTCTCAGAAAGAACTCGCTTCAAAGAAGAGCACGAAACCTGCAATGCGATCCAATTCACTTCCTCGAAGGTAGGCTCATACCTGCATATATACAGGGCTTCTGGTAGGTCGTGGAAAAAAAAAAGTCAAATTTTGCAAGAATGTAATCATCAATAAATATAAGTTATGGTTTTTTCATTATTTTATCTTTGGTATGAATCTTTATTCTCCATCACCACATTTTCATTATGATAATCATAATATGAGACAAAAGGCAAAAGGAAATAAAAATCAATTAAAATAACTTTTAATTACAACATTATATCAATCATTAGTATCATTACAGTATTATACAAGCGCTTCTCTCATAATGTACTTGTCAACCTGGCGCATGCCGCCAGTTCAGAATTGAAGGACTTCAGACAAACATTAGACTGTCAAACTCTCATGGTCCTCTTAAACTGTATTGTCAGGTAATGTTTTCTTGCTGTCTTGTCCTGAAACTAGAACTACTGAATATTTTGTAATTTTTGTGTTGTGAAAGGTGAATTGATCAACATGACATGAGCATGAGACAAAGAAAAAATCGAAAGGAATCGAGCCCATGACCTCCATGAACACTGGGTAGGCTCTCTATGTCTCGCACTTGTGTCATGTTGATCAATTCACCTTTCAATTTTCATTACCAAGCTGAAAAATTCACCATCTTTATTCGCTTAATATCAATTTTTGTTTTGTTTTGTGCAAACAGCAATTCAATGTCTGATTCATTCAAAGTGAGATCCCCTATTCACAGAGCTCAGTCATTCAAAGTAGAGACTGTTTCAAACAGGTATGATATTGCTCTTATTTGCTGCACTTGTACATGTATACACATATATCTTATACCTTTCGCTATAGTATAGAATATATACTGATATCGTAAACAATATTGGAGGTTGTTGTAAATCATTCTATCTAATATTCTGAAGATGGTACCTGAGAAGAGGATCGAAGCATGTTAGTATAAGTATCTTAGCTTTAAATAACCTGTGTGGAGGTCACCAATTAACAATTATTCCATGAAACCGCGTTGGATATGAAGTGATAAATAACCAACGAGCGCGTAGCGCGAGTTGGTTATGATCACTTCATATCCAACAAGGTCGAATGGAATAATTGTTTTAGTATATTCTTAATCGGGTTTTTGCCGCCAATTTTTATTCCAACAATTTTACAGAGCGGAAAATTTTTAAACTTGGCGCACTGTTTTCCATATAAGGTAAAACTCCGACTAATGGCTCATAGTCGGAGTTTTTGAGCCAATCAGAGAGCTAGAAATGCAATAGTCGGAGCTGAGAATATACTAATTAATTATAGTTACCTCAATGATGTAGAATTTATGAGTTCAGAAGCATTAGTGTGACTTGGGAAATTTTGGGAATGACGTTGAGCCCAAATTTAGAAAAGACTTTTTTTTCTTATTACCTCGTAATTTGATGCCTTTTTGTATTCCATTTGTTCATGAATGCAGACTATTTTCCATGACACAAATGTGGTTTACCATGTTACTGTACCCAAATTTGTAAATCACTGATCTGATATGGCCACGATATCACAGTTACTTTCAAGTTAAATAATTTTTACTTGCGTCAAACTGAATGAAAACTATTTCTGCTTTCCTTTGAAAAGCTACGATAAAGTTTTGAAACCATACTAAAGAGAACTCACAAAGTATTGTATTGTGCAAAACGGGGATGTAAAGTTGTATAATTTGATTAGGTCATTGTTAGGCTATTTCCAACATTACTTATTATGGCAGGGTTTTCAATTTGAAATAAACTAACAGAAGGAAATCCTGCAGTAGGCAGAGCACAGTTGGGTCATGTTGAAGACGGCAATTGTCATGTGGGGAATCACGAGTGCCAAAGTGGGTTCCCCCGTCTGCAAGGGAGGAGGGTGATGGAAGCTGGCCCTGGAAATTTTTGAAATCTGTGTGCCTTGAGGTGCATTCTGTTCATTTATTTCTTCGGAAAGATTACGTTGGTGAAACAAAATGGCCTATTAACAAACTTTGTACAAAAAGTACCCAGTGCAAATGCTTGAAGTAGCTGGTGACTTGCATCAGGTGCCAGCTTATTTTGAAAACCCTGTATGGTAGTGTGATTTTCTTTGTACATTTTTGTCTCTGGAATTCCCGAATCTCTGTTTCTTTTAAAGTGGCATTTCCCCATTCCCGCCTTGTAAAATCGGCTAATCCTGTGTCCCAGTCAGAATTACAACCCCAAATCTTGTCCCCCTTTTCTGTAAAAAATCCCAAATCCTGGCCTTAAAATAAGTTACATCCCAGATCCCAAAAAAGCTATTGGGGAATCTCATATTCTAATTGAGCCTCTTTTTTTCGGGCTTAAAACCAAAACTTTTAACTGGCGGGCACTTCTCAACTTTCCAATGCTTTGCTGAAGTTTCCAGATTTTTCCCTAAATTTCCTTCCTTAGGGTAGAGCTTGAGTAATTGGTAATGAGCAAGCTGTACCCCCCAGATTAGCCATTATTAATTAATAACGTCATATACTCCCCATGCAGAGTTTTCAGGCCTTGTGATCTGGCGATAGGAGATGTGATTGGGAAAGGCTTCTTTGGACAAGTTAGAAAGGTATTATGTGTTATTTTCTTTCAGTAAATCAAATACTCCCTAAGGGATCAAAATTAAACATTATTAAACGTATTCTTAAAGCATACAAAGAGCCACAGCTAGATGTTCAGATTCAGACAAAAATTGAATTGCTACATTGAATCCTAGAGTGGTTTTCACATGAGTGTTGAAAAGTAATTGGTTTCACATTTACCATTACTATGCAACATGATTGGCTTAAAAACCCTCGGCACTTTATTTCTTTTTCATTTCAGAAGCAAAGCCAATTGTGACTCACTCGTACAGGTTTTCCCGTTCTTTGTGTCAGTTACTTTCAATATTAAGTTTACTTTTGATTGGCTTTGCCCCTTGGGATTGACTGGAGTTATGTAAATACTTCGGTTTTTGTTTTACAGTACTCAGTATTGAAAACTGCTCTCACAGAAAGTCTTAACTGTGCATTCAGGTCACACAGAGGCAGACAGGAGAGGTAATGGTGTTAAAGGAACTCCTACATTATGATGAGGAGGCAAACACAAGCTTCTTAAAAGAAGTGAGTTAATTGTAAATAGGATTTCACAAATGAAACTACACAGGATCTATAGCAGTGTGTTTTTTTTGTTTAGGTAATTGATTAGGTAGGGTTTCGAGAAATGTCCCGCTCACCACTACCCCACCCCACTGGACAAAACGAGAACCAAATGTTGTCATGTCTGGTACCAGCTAACTCAGGCAATAAGTATTTTGTCCCATACCTTTATGGAGTTTGATTTTGTTGAAAGTTGTGAAAATGTCTTAGAGTGGTGCACATCCTAAATTAATTGTGAACATGTGTAGGGCCAGAGGACATTAATTCTAGACTGGAAAGTTAGGAGTAATTCTTTTCTTTCCAGCTTTCAATATCATTGCTGTGTGGCACAACATTACATTCACAATTCATTCACATTTGCATACCCTACTTCTGAACTGGCCCACATAAACCACGCTTGCCCTGCTCACATTAGCTTGCAGTGTTGTTTTCTTTTGGATTATATCACTAGCAAAAAAAAAAAAAAAAATCGAAAAGCTGGAGGTGAACAACCCCTACTTCCATTTGCTTTAACCTTTTTCATGTTCCATTGGCATCCATGGTAATTCAATGGTCATGTAAATTGATAAGAATAACTTAATTGAAATCTTTTTTAGGTTGCCTTGCTGAAGAGCTTGGACCACCCTAATGTATTGAGATTCATTGGCGTTCTGTACAGAGACCAGACTCTAAACCTGATTACTGGTAAGCTACCTTGTAATATATACCGTTAGCTACACATTTCTCTACGATGCTCTCCCTTCAATGATTGCCGACTTGTGAATCTTTACTAGATAATTGGTTACAGTAATTCAAACAAATAAAGTAAATTAAACGAATTTTTGCCTTGTTTGTGATAGGTGTTTCTCAAATGTCTGTAAGTAAGTTGGTTAATTGTCATCTTATCGGTGAATTAAATTTGTAAGTAAAGAAGCATATTTGGCAACAACAACAATGTAATTAAAAATTACATTCTTTTGCAGAATACATCTCTGGTGGAACATTACGTCAAGTTTTGAAGGATAAGGTGAGAAAAGACTCTGCTTGTCCAGTCCCTACAAAAAGCTAAATGAGGTTATCAATAATCGTACTAGTTAACTTGGGGATTTATCATCAGTCAGCGGGTGCATTGTGAATGCGTGGTTGTCACGTAGACTTTCCCTCATGGTTTTGCTTTGAGTAGCTTTGCCAGTTTGGCTTCAGTTTGTTTACTCCCGTTAGCCTTTTGGTTCCCTGAAGGCTTGTACTCAGGTAAGTTCTCTTTGTCTTCTCTATTCTTCACAGAGAGATCAGTGAGACAAGTGCCGCGGGGAGGTGACCCATTACAAGTTGTTGGTTACCTCCTTTATTTGCATTTTGCCTACATTCACTTATTGCCTGTATGGCTTACAATTGGCACCTTGCCAAGTGGCCCATCAGGCCGAAGCTTATCCTGGTT
The DNA here is from genome assembly GCF_042242905.1 of Orbicella faveolata. Lineage (NCBI taxonomy): Eukaryota > Metazoa > Cnidaria > Anthozoa > Scleractinia > Merulinidae > Orbicella > Orbicella faveolata. The sequence goes on from NW_028301577.1 coordinate 6,709,958, forward strand.
TCAGTAGCATGAAGCGACTAGGAGTATTTCTACTCCCCTCCCTGGATGGGATGCTAGTCCATCGCAGGGTTACCCCCCAGCATTAAATTCGCTGGAACCCATTTACACAGCTGGGTGGAGAGAGGCACTGTGAGAGTAAAGTGTCTTGCTCAAGAACACAAAACAATGTCAACAGCGAGGGCTCAAACCCGGACCGCTCGTGCTGGGGTCGAGCTCACTAACCATGAGACCACCACACCTCCCACGGCTGTGAAGGAGACCTTTCGAATTGTGAGAAATATGCCAATGATTTGACCATCAGATGATATGGATACGGCATAGTGCAGGTGCAATGCAGTACACTACAGTTCAGTATGAAACAGTTCACTAGGTCTCATTCACTATCTATTTTCTTGTTTTCTTCAGGGTAAGCAGTTGTCATGGTTACAGAGGATCAGGTTTGCAAAAGATATTGCAGCAGGGATGGTAAGTGGTTTTTTGTTTTGCAGATGTATTCATTCAAAAACCCTACCTAATCTGGACAAAGGGTATGATTTTGACTAGTTCAAAATCGTAGGCCTGAAGCAATCAGCTGCTTCTTGTAAAGGAACTATATGTTATCCAAACCTAAACCAGAGCTGAACGTGCAAACTGACTCAATTTGCGCTAAAGTGTTTGTTTAGCCATCTAATTCGTATGTTAATTTTCAGCTCTAGTCTACTTGAATAATCACTTTCTCATAGTTATTTTCTGTTGATAATGGCATCATGATGACTCCAAAACGTCGAGTTTTAAATCTTTCAGTAATTTTGGCACGTCTCAGCTTTAGCAAATCGTTACGAATGACACAACTAATTAAATAATTGCCCATTTTTGTCAAGCTTGTTTTTGGTAATTTATGCATTTTAATTTTACATAGTGATACTAAAGCATCTTTGTCTATGTTTTGGTATGTTGCTTCAGTGTTTTCACGTCTCGGGAAGCTAATAGGCTGATTTAGCAAGAGAACGGGAACGTCACTTGACGACGGCGCGCGCAGAACAAACACCCAAATATGGTCAAATTAGAACAGAATCCAGGTTATTCCGCGCGCCCTGCAGTCGTCATCTGACCATATTTGGGCATTTGTACTGCGCGCGCCGTCGTCAAGTGACGTTCCCGTTCTCTTGCTAAATCAGCCTATTATATTTGAGGTGTTCTTAAATTTGAAAACCATACCCTTCACAATGGTACATGCCCATATAGCTCATGTATGGGAGTATCCCCCTTCCCTGTATTTAGCAATAACAAGTGTTAGTTTTATTAATGCTGATGATTCGTTCAATTGTTTCTCAGGCTTATCTTCATTCTATGAATGTAATGCACAGAGATCTGAATTCCAAGAACTGCTTGGTCGAGCCCGATAAGGTAAATTTTGACCTTTTTTGCTGCATTACTTATAGCCACAGAAGACTCCTTCATAGAACCGACTGTTATTAAAAAGTTGGAGTGGCTTTCTAGTGCATTTAATTCTTTTGGAGGCGGTGTGACCTAGTAGTTAGGGTGCTGGATTTGCAATCCGATTCAAATTCTCCTCCCGGTTCTGCCACCAGACTACAAGGGTTTCATTAAGGGCCAGGCACCGGGAAAATTGACCGTCTGTGAGGACGATTTTGCCCGCCTGATTTGATCATTTAGGGAAAGTTCTTCTTATACAGAAGTCCAGTTCAAAAAATCTTTCCGCTTGTGAAAACCAGTTGCCCAGCTGCTGGAAACGTTAATGAAATCCCTGACTGGATGGATATGTGTTCGGTGTTCCCGAATTAAACTCCTCCACGTCTTGTAAATAACCAACTGATCACCTCCAACCAGTTGGAAGTTTTAACAAGTTTTCAGTTCTATTTGACACATTTGTTTCGTCGTTTGGGGTGTACCAATTTTAGCACAGCAGTGTTAAATACCATGACTTTTAAATTAAGAGATTTTTATTCTTTTGTTACCTTTCTTTCACTTTGTACAGGAGTCAGGTGAGATGTCGGTTGTGGTAGCAGACTTTGGTTTGGCCCGTGTAGTGAGGGACAGACCAATGTCACCTATGAATCGCATTTCAGCAACACTGCCGCCTTCTCCTGGTCGTAAACCACTTTACTTTACCGGTAACAGGCTACCTCCTCCCAAGAAAAGGTAATACTCAGTGACGAGGGTCCCATCCCGCATCCCGCCACTATTTTTTGGCTCCATCCCGCCATCCCACCATCCCGCCGTACTCAGAATTTTATACTGATCCCGCCTGGCAAGAGTCGCACTTCTCCGCGTAACTTCTGTAACGTGTGATTTTTCGTTTTTCATCCCGCATCCCGCCTGTCAAAATGATCAAATCCTGCTCCCACCGAGATATTTTTTTTTCCCGCATCCTGCCTTCAAAAGTCCTGTCATCCCGTATCCCGCCTTCATTTTTACTCTCGTCCTGCATCCCGCTAAACCTATATTTGGCCCTCAGTGACGAGCACAACGGTTTCGCACATCCGGCAGAAGGCTGATTTAGCAAGAGAACGGGAACGTCACTTGACGACGGCGCGCGCAGTACAAATACCCAAATACGGTCAGATGACGACTGCAGGGCGCGCGGAATAACCTGGATTCTGTTCTAATTTGACCATATTTGGGTGTTTGTTCTGCGCGCGCCGTCGTCAAGTGACGTTCCCGTTCTCTTGCTAAATCAGCCTAGAAATATCCAAAGTGTTAACATAAAAGAAAAACTGCCTGGCATTCCTCACGAGGGTCGCCTACCTTCAAAGCGACAGACTCTCTGCCCCTAGGGTTGCCCTCCCCCTACCGCATAGCCTCCTTGTTAACGTTGTGATTTCTCGTGTAAACTTTTCCCTGCTAGTTATGAAGTAATGTGTGAAAAGTTCTTTCGCTTTCGGTGGCTCAGAATAGAGTTTCTCCTTATTAACGCAAAGCGGTTTATGAAAGATTCTTGAAAGAAGATTGTTTTCTTTTTAACATCTTCCGTAATTGAATTTGTTACTCTATTTTACAGATATACAGTTGTAGGATCGCCTTACTGGATGGCCCCGGAGATGTTGAATGGTAATCCATGTCTCTTGATATTATCAATGGTTACAACAATAACAACAACATCAATGACAACAGCAACAACAATAACGATAACAACATCAACAATAACAACAACAATAACAATACTAACAACAACAATAGCAATATTAACAACAACAGTAACAACGTCAACAATAACAATATTAACAACAACAAAAACAAGAACAGTAACAATAACAACGACCTTCTTTGTACCCAACATTTACACATCAGTTCAACTAACAATAAAGAAACATGAAGAAGAATACTGATTTCTTGAAATAACCATATGGAACTGGAAAAACGAAACAACCGTTCTTTTGCACAATCACACGTTTTCTCACAATTCAAATTTTTTTTGTGGCAATTCCCGTTTTCATTTTTACACTGTATTCTACCAAACATCAGCTTTTGTCAACACAAAACTCGTGGAAATCTGGAGAATATTTTAATGTTTATTACACTGTTATCAGTGTTACTGTAGTCAAATCATTACCTTAGTTAATCAGAAACTTCAACCGTAATATTGTGATTGTTTATTGTGGTTATTTTTTTCAGGTATGACCTACAACGAAAAGGTTGATGTGTTTTCCTTTGGGATTGTCATGTGTGAGGTAGGGTGGTTATTTTTTACACAATTATATACCAAAATCGTTGTGTCTTTGCAAAGCCGTGACTGGAAAACTAGAGTTTGGTATGTTGTGTGTGTTTGCTTGCGCAGAATTTTGTGATAGCCTCAATAAACTCGTGCAAATACTCTAATCAAGGTCCCGCTGTCTTCTCAGAGCTAAACGCGCAGTGGAGGTACACCCAGAAAAATCGGTAAGGGTGTGCAGCCCGCGTCCCAAAACCCTTACCCTATTTAAGACCAAAATCTATGATTTTCCCTACCCTGTTTATGACCTGACCAAAAATTTGTTACCAATTTGAGACCTGACCCTTAAATCAATAACCTGTTTCAGACCTGCCCTATAATTAGCTCCCTAGTTCAGATCGATGTTAAAGGAATGGCTTTTGTTGTTGGTCTTATCGATAACGATGAAAAAGTAACTACTTCTAAAAAAAAACTCCATACCTAATTCAAGACTACAGTACAAAAGCCATACCCTATTTGAGACCAAAACGGCTAAAAAACCATTGGGGCCGCTCATACCCATATAGCCATATAAGGGAGTACCACCCCGGGCTTCTAATGGGTTGTATCTTCCCACTCTTGGCGCCGCCACTGTCACGTTTTCCCGCGCTATTCACCGGTCACGCTACGCGCTTGCTACCGATTGTATTTTCCTCAGCGCTTGCCAGTGGCTACATGTTTTCCGCGCTTTGCAAGTCACTTGTTTTCTGGCGCTTACCGTGCATGTGTTTTTACGTACATGTTTTGCGACGAGTTTTGACTTGCTTGTGTTGACGCTGTAATAAACATGGCCAGCGGTCTATCTTATATGTGGGGGTACCGGGAGGAGATTCAGGGGCAATACCATGTACTTCGCTTGCTTGGTTGGTTTTCCCTCCCTCCCACTGAGGTAAGTATATCTTCCACACACTGTCTTTTCACAGTGCTGCGTTGACAGAGTATACCTACAATTTTTGTGAAGCTGGTTCATATTACTGATGTCGCGAACGCGGCCCGCCTTTTTCCAAGTACGGCTGGTGTGCACGTTTTTGCCTTGATTTCTGACCACTACTTGTTGCCGGAAAGGTTTGGTCTTGAGCTTCTGGTTTCATTATTGGAAAACTCTCTGTTTACTAATCTGGCTTGTGTCGGTTTGCAGATTATTGGCCGGGTAAAGGCTGATCCGGATTTTCTTCCTCGCCTGTCAGTGAGTAGTTATTTATGTTCTGGTATCAAACACAGCACGTAAGAATGTACTTAAAAATAATAGTTTACTAAGATAGAAAAACACCAAAAAGATGATGATAAACCATGAAGGAACAAGGATGATCGAAGAAGGAGAAGATTTACACGGATTATAAACGACGAACTTAAAAAAATTTGGCTAAACTTATCAAGATGCAGAAACCGTGACGTAGCTCCTTTGATGCTCTTTCTTGTTTACCTCTAAAGGCATAGCAAAACGGGAAATGTTTGGTTTCCAAACGTTTTACCGTTTAGACGGCAATTAAACGTGTTTGGAACCGTTTGACCGCTCAATACAACACAACATGATATTGTTTGTTTACCAAACAGTTTGAATCTTGTTTGGTCGCCAAACATTTCCCGTTTGGACAGGACTTATATTCCACATTGGCTGACTTTGACTAAATGTTTTGTCACCTCTTATCTGTTCACAGAATTTTGGTTTAGATGAGGAGAAATTCCGCAAAGAGTTTTGCGATGGATGTCCTGAGTTATTTTACAGAATAGCATTTCTTTGCTGTGATTTGGACTCTGATAAGAGGTGCAGATGAATGCCGCTTTACTGTTTACGTATGATGACACTGCACACGAAAATTGTTTCTCGCCTAATAATTATCTCCTCAGAGCTTTATTATCTAGCTCTCTGCACGCACTGCAGGCCTATGATGAGGGAGCATCATAGGCCTGCAGTGCGTGCAGAGAGCTAGATAATAAAGCTCTGAGGAGATAATATTGTCTTGCAAATGAGTATATGAAATATCATATATTTGAACTGCAGAGAAAGATATGAAGACATGATCACCGCAGTTCAATTATACACACAACTTAAGCAGTTGTGAAATTAAAGCCTGAAAAAAATAATTTTACAACTGCTTAAGTTGTGTGTATAATTGAATTGCTATGATCATGTCTTCATATCGCCTAATTGTCTTGATGTTTAGAAATTCCACTGAGAAAATCCTTAGGGTCAGACAATTCTAGTTGTTGTGGATCTCTTCTCGTGGTATTCTCTTCGAATTCAACCCCATATTAGGTGATTAAACGTGCTGTTCAGCGTCAGTTGATCTCCGCTGTATGGTTATACAGAAGTTTGTGCAAAGTGTTTTAACCAACCAGAGTTCACGAAGTGTTTCAGTTTTAACCAACCAGAGTTCAAGCACTGTGTTTTAACCAATCAGGGCTTACGTGCTTCTTTTAAACAATCAGAGTTCACGCGCTGTTTTATTGGAGTTCGCGAGCCATTTTCTCCACCAGCAATTATGACCTGGGTTACGGGCTTTCCTGCGCTTGGCACTGGTCTCTCGTTTTTGTTCTAAATTCTGATTGGTTCACTATTGAGAGTCAACAGAAAACCGCACTTTGAAACCTCGAAGATTAACAATCAAATTTTTTGTCGAAATTCTTGTAACGCTTTTCTAATGAAGTATGTATTCTCGTTTCAAACAGACCCGAATTTTGCGACCTGGAGAAATGGCTGGAGTCGCTTCTGCTTCACCTTGAAGTTGGTCTGCCATTGCTATCTGACATGACGTTTACCCTTCTACCTGGCACTCTCATGAGGAAAATTAGCGAGACCAGCGATGGCTAGACGTACCGAGGGCGGGGACATAAGCTTCAGATAAGCACATACAAGCCTGCCCAGGCACCAGCAGTCCTTGAAGGACGCAAAAATTCAGAGAAATCTTACTTTTGAGCGGTTTTTCGTTCAAATAACGTCTACAACCTGGTTCCAGTCCATGCTAGCAGCCTTCGCAAGCAATTTTGTTCTCGATGATATTTTGGGAGTCTGGGACCAAAACAGCTTCCCAGCGTACAGCAAACTCTGTTCCAGAGTCCCTCTCATGGCTGAACTCCATTTCCTTTGGGTCATTTTATTATGGCGTAGATGGCGTAGCTCTTGTAAAATATAAACATTTTCTCTGTTGCGGAAATACCGTCGAAATGGAAGCACCTTGCAGACAGTTCGTGTGTTCTTACAATACAAAATATAATTTGCCTCTTACACGTAAATGTACTGGTAGAAATAACGAACATTTACACACAACTGCAGTTGTAGTGTGCGCTCACCTGCTCTAAATTTGTACACACTGTATCATAAAAGAATTCAAGATAAATGTTGAGTCACAAGGTAGGTAGATTAATTCATACGTATGCATTTCGCACAAGCACACACGCGGAGGATCAATCGAAGTAACAAGAACAGCAGGTCTCTTGCACTTTCGATTGCGTGAGAGAGAATTCTTTTAAAAAAATGAAAGTACTAGGTCATATGACAACTTTGTACAATATTTTTATTCTTGATATTCCACGTTCTTGGATCACCGGTTATGAAATACCGTAAGTCAATAAAATGAACTCCGAAGTTAACTCTGTTTATGCCCGTTACGGAGAGCGCAAAACCGAAAACCGCGAGAATAATTTTTTAAAATGGAATTAATCACCTCTTTGTTAGGTAAAATCGTTCCCAGTAACTCGGGTGGGGAGAATCCGCTAGATAGCAGTGCCCGCGCAGGGTTCGGCTCTGCGCCTGCACTCACCTCGCACAGCGGTTTTCTATAACGAACGTTTCGAACCTCAGCGGGGGAAGAGAGGGTAAAAGTAACCTTAATACTTATGAGTGGAAATAGGCCATCTTCGTATTCCGACAGGAACTAGCTTGCAATTGAGGTTAATGCGGGGAATCGTTTAAAATGTAAATGACGATCTCTTTTTGAGGACATTCACGCGCATGAGCCTCCATTGAAAGCTAGTTCCAGTCCAATGCCGAGAATACGAATATGACCTGTTTGGACGGAAAGCCAACCATTCATACTCGACTGAGGCCCCGGTGATTTCATAACTAGAACACTCGATTTAGAAACACTCTTGAGCGAATACCTCCCGTCCTGTAATTCAAGGTCCCGTCAGGAAGAGATACTCCTCATAGTGGACGTTAGAAAAACAGTTAGAGAGCCACTGCCATGAATGTCAACAAAAGACATTTTTATTGACGGAAACCTGATCATGGTCTAGTTGTGTTGAAAAATTCATTTAACTGTACTAAAACCGTAAAGGGAGCGTTACCATAGGCTAGGTAAGCACAAGATTGAGCCAGAAGTATATCATAAGAAGTGTACGGCCCGAAGTATACCGTAAACCTCCAAAAGTAACGACCCTCGTTACTTTCGGAATTGGCAGCCTTTGGGGCTCGTTACCGTTGGGAGCGTTACTTTCGAAGGGGTCGTTACTTTCGGGGAGCAAAAAACGTGATACGAAGTGTGTAGGGCTGAACCCTTTTTACGAAATAAAGACAAAAAATCGTTAAAACAGTTCTTAAAACATGAGATTGGGAGTAGGCTCTCTACTTTCGGGATTTCTTAGCGGCCGCAGTCTCTTCACGCTACTTCCGGGAGGTGCTACTTCCGGGAGGTGCTACTTCCGGAAGTTTACGGTATCACCCGAAGGATACCTACCTAAGTATACCTTCCGAAGTATACCACCCGAAGTATATCACCCGAAGTATGGTGCCCGAAGTATCCTGCCCCTCAATATATCACTCCAAGTATAAAACCCCCAAGTATACCGCCCGAAATATATTGCCCTAGAGTATACCGTTGGAGCGAGAGAGGAAGAGGGCGGGAAGATGAGAGACCCTGGAAACGAGGTTGAATAACCGAAGTATACCGCGCGCAATCGCCTCAATTTATATGCTGCCCAAAATTTGCTGAACGACGTATACCATTCGCAAACGGGAATTCCACTCTTACAACGGCTAATGCTTCATGGCATGTCAGAAGCCCAAAGTCTCTATCGGGAATGTTTGGAAAACTAAAAATTTATAATTGTTCGTCTTACCAAGCTTGCAGCCTAGAATGTTCTTGACTTTTTATCAAACAGTCGGCAGGTACCAGCTGCCTGTTGCTGTTAGTTCTTCACAAACATGAACTCTGCTAATATAGTCATAAAATGTTTATTTAACTGATTGTATGTGAACATTTGTTACGCACGAGTAAACATGAACATTTCTAGAACCTGCCCCCCGCCGAAACCTCCATCCGTCATTAAAATTGAATGATCTTTTACAACAAATATGGCGGATTGAGATCACATTCGATTAGAGACACGAATGTTCATTTTGTTGTAGCTTTTAAAACAGATATTGAAATATCTTTCGGCGGCAGTGGATGGATAGACCTTTTCTGCTAATGGGTTAACGATTTGAGATCGGAGTTCAAGGATGAAAGAGCTGGACTACAAATTAAGGTACGATCGAGGGTAAACAAGTTGTTTCACGATAGCATACTTTTAACATCTTACGAGAAGTGGTCTTTTTATTTGTCAAAGAATCAGACAGGCGAACTGATTGTTCATTAATTCTCTGCATGATTAGAGGAGATTTAAATTTGAATAATTCTTCAAAAGACATTTTTACGGTTGTGGCGATTTATTTGCCTTTGCTCGGCCCCTGTCAGACATGAGTAAGAGAGAGGCTCTTGACAGGTGTCCATTCATGTAGTGTTTACTGTATCCTTTTGATAGTACACTCCTGTGCTCGTCTGTTTAACTCAATGACGCACTCCTTGTACAAATAGCTTGTACGCGATCCCCAGTCTTCGATTAAAGCAGCTAAGCGGGCGGGCGTGGTGTTCTGGAATGCTTGATCGAGCGAATACTGGAGCTCTTGATCTAGAGGGGATCGGAGCAGTAAAGTGCGCTGATAGGAAATAGATTGTGCTTGGAAAAAGTGGCAAAATGAAAAGAATCTTCAGCTGTCAGATCTGCATATATCGACTTGTGTGAACTAATGACTCCGGTTTCAGGTTCTTTTATAAACTTATATTTTACCACATTGATAGGACACTGGCGAAGATCAGACTGAATAATTATTACTAGGGTGTATATGGGATTTAACTGAGAGCTGAGAATTGGTCAGAGCTTTAACTGTCAGCTGAGCGAAAAAGCCAGAACTTTAACTAATAAACGGAAATCCAGCACCCCTAACAAGACCCTCTGTTACTAAATAAAGCCGCGCGTTTTTCCTTTTTCAGATTAATCTGTATTTTAGTTTTTGAATCGTGGTTATAAGTATTTTTAGAAACTTGATGTTGTTTGAGTGTTGCAAGGTCTTGTTACCACGAATAGTACCTTTGAGATCTTTGAATATACCCTGCCTTTTAGTTCATAATCTCCTGTGCTAGGTCTTCCTAAACAAGCTTGCAATCTAGCCAACAATTTCAGTATCTTTGATGTTTTTTCGTTTTTCTGTTCCCCATCTAGATTTCAAGGAACACGTTAATAAGGCAACATGGAGGCAAAAGATATTATAAAATGGTCGATCCTCGGATTTTTCGCCCTTTTTCTTCTTACTGGCCTCTCGTTGATTATTTTTGCAATCACAGTTCCCACACCCTTCGGAGACTATCTAACTATGAAGGGAGCCGCCTTCCCCGTCAACTACGGACTCAGAGTCGGTCTTTTGCTACTTCTTCTTTTCATAGCAGCGCTTAGCTTCTTTGCCATAGTGAAGGAAAACAACAGACTTTTAACTCTACTGGCGATTTTATTCATCATTTTATTTCTGGTCGAGTTTATTATGGGAATCGTGTATTTCACGATGAAAAGTGAAGTGAAGCTCTATAAAAAGAAATTTAGCAATGGACAGCAAATGATGGCTGAGTATGGAGTGGACGAGAAAGTCACAAAGGCCATGGATCAAATTCAGCGGACATATGCCTGCTGTGGAATTGTAGACTATCGAGATTGGTTCACTTCAAAATGGGCGGCTAGTCAGGTTTGTGAAAAAATAGTTTTAAAAAATGCTGTAAAGGGCTTATAAGTCCTCCCTCACTTTTAATTATAACTTAAGCTTTGTGCAATTTACCCCTTCCACCCCAACGGTACCTCCTCTAAACTCCACCTTATCTGTCACCCTTTCTCTCTAACTTGAGATGCTTTGAAACGATATTCCTTCTCCTTCCGGGGAGGGGCATTTTGTTAACTGGTTGTTCTATTGTTTCCTCAGGGAAAAAATAACATGGTACCAACTTCTTGCTGTAAGTACCCGAACGAGAATTGTGGTAAAGACATGGACACAAAGAACCCCATGGACTTTATCAATATATTAGGCTGCACGGGTCTCAATTTCTCTTACGATGACAAAATGAAAGTGGTGGGAGGGGTGGGTCTTGCTCTTGGCTTCCTCAACCTGTTTGCTTTGTTGTATACAATTATATTCTGTTTCTGCTTCAACGCCGCGCGGGGACTGAGTTCAGTGGACGCTCTCAAGGGAGAGGAACCTAATGACGAGACGTCTTCGAGCTCACCGAATAAGGGCCGTCGACGCCCCTCTGCGCAAAGCACGCCAGGGTCCTCGCGGCGCCAGCGCTCGAAAAGGGCTCCACGAGCGTCAATGGAAAAACTTAACGCAGACGATGATGATGATGACGACCTACCTCCTAATGCTTATAAAGATTTACTTGATAAATCACAATCCCAGCGTGAATCCCAAAACTGAAAAAAAAAGTGTGGGAAACTGACGATTTCCTCAGCCCCCAGCCCGACTTCACACGTCCCAAATTCAAAATGGTGTACATGCCAAGATTTAGGGCGGGCCTACTACGATGGCGCATATTCCATGCCATCGACACTGGGTATGGGCGGAAAATCTCGATCAGTTTGTAAGACCTTTACGTCTATATCAAAGAGAAATGCTCATCATCAAAAGCAGGAGCTTAAGGGGCTTGTATTTACTGGCTTATACTACACTAAACCTATAAATAAGGCAGTTGTCATTATAGCAAAGGGCAATGACGTTATGGCCTCGAAGAAAAATGTAACAAATATCGTACGAGGATTGCATCAAGAAACGCTAGATCATCGTGTCTTGATTGCATCCAATTGAAAAAAACAAACATTGGACCAAGTTAGACAAGTTGAGAGTGACTTTTGGACGAGGTCCTGGATCCTGAGTGAAGTGACAAGGTGACTCTGTCCCCATTCTATTCCCCACTCACTCTTACCACCTCGCGATTTTAAGGTATATAATAAAACATTTAATTTCCAATGAGCAGTCATATTAAGATAACAAGTGCGTACCGTGGGATTAAAAAGACGAGAGAAAGCAATATTTATAACTAGCTGTATTTAGTAAAGGGTTGCCAGGAATACTGGCGGTGAAACAGGGATTGTCATCATGTTCGCCGCGAGGACGTTTGAACACTGTACGTGCACGAACGGCACGGTTGTTGCGTTAAAATTCGTGTCGTGTTACAGGTTAATGGATCGCTTCGATGTATATATAGCAATTAAAAACGGCATTTTATTCGTAAGTTGCGCCATGTAATGGCTAAAGACGAATTAAAAGCATAATAATTTTTTTTAATATAAAATCTCATTGTTTATGTATCGTCCCTTTCCCGCCCTCTGCAATGCCGAGCCGATTGGGCATTTCCCCTTATTTAGCAAATGCCATATGTTTAGGCGTGAAACTTGAAATGGCTGAGTTTTTTTCTCGTAAAACATGATCTGCGGGAAACGTGACTTTCCATAATTGTTATAACCATAAACTAACAGCGAGCAGTAAAATTGAATTTCCTGCCATGTCTGCCGTTTTGCTGAGCAAAATGCGGTGAGTGATACAATAAGCGCGAGAAAGAAGCAATATGGTAGCGATAATTTAGTGTAGAAGCCAAACAAAATGCCTTGAAAGAACATGAAAGAGAGTTTACATGAAGGTACATTATATTTTCTGCCTTAAGACCGAGTAATGCGAGTAACATTTTCCTATATCCTTCCAACATGTCGCCCAACAATGTGTCATTGCAGAAAGGGCATATCTTATTAAAGTTTTAGTAGCATGTTTAAAATTTGTACTTCGCGCAACATGTTGTTTTAATTTGGCTAAGGCCATGAGGTGGTAACAGTACGCGTTCAACATTGCGACAAGCAAGTTACAAGAAGAACTTGCAAGAAAAACGTTTTTCTTACAAAGGACTCTTTCTTGCAGCAGAGGAATCCATTCAAATTGTAACTGGTATACCTGTGCATCTTGAGCTTGAGTTAAATTTTGCAATTTGGACGAAAAATATATATTTCCAAATTTTTGAACTGATTTATAAAAAAGAGACAATTTGAAGAAAGAAAAATTGAGATGCAATTGAAAAAAGAAAATCTTTGCCGAGACCCGGGATTATTCAGAACTCATGCGAGTTCTCCGGATTTGAACCAGGGACCTTCAGATCTTCAGTCTGACGCTCTCCCAACTGAGCTATCTCGGCTGTTGAAATTATAACGAAAATCTTTACAAATTTATACCGTACTAAAATAATTAGCATATATTGAGTTTGCGCAGAGTACTGCCTCTCTTTGGTGAAACGAACACAAAACAAAAATGGCGCTTCCGACATTACAACCGTACTGGTTGAAAAACTACAAAAACAGAAACGAAGGGCTTATGGTTCGTAGAACACAATATGAAGCGGAAAGAAGGGAAGCGTGGGACAAGAACGCAAGATATTTTGATAGATCTAATGTGGAAACTACGAAGCAAAGGGTTTGGGGATCAAGGGAGTCATACCAAGAGAGGTGAGCCGACAGCTACAAGGAATAAGCTACATAAGGTGTAATACTCATTGATCCTACTGTTATACGCAAGTTCGTATCTAAACATATTGTTTGTAAACCTTTTTCACGCCAACCTCTTATATTCCTTTTTACCAAGAGATCTGAAAGATGGCTTGTAAACTTTATAAACCAATCTCCTTGGTTACAACTTCATACCGTTACAAATTATTATTTCTTATTACAGGTAATTACGGAATTTCTTTTTGTAGCAAGAAGGATCTGCTTTTTTATATAGAAAATTTATTGGCATTTGGAGTAGAGAAGTGATTTGAATTCTGATGCGTTACAGTTGATGTATAAACTAAACCATTTCTCTGCTTAATAAGGATCTGTAGTCTTGTCAAGATCTTTTATGATTTCATCTTCATTGAACCTAGTAAATGACTTAGCTTACTACAAGTCTCCCTGTAGCTCAGTACTCAGTGAGGCCCTGTAGTTAGGGTCAGGGGCAGGATATTGATGCTTCAATATGACTTGTGCTGAAATTAAGATGGGGTTTGAAAATACATGTAAACAGGAGACAGAACATAGAACATCCTGCTAAGTGTGTAGAAGTGCATGAGTTAGATTCCTGTCAGGGACATGGATGTTTTCATTGTCAAATGCTCATGACAACAGAATGTTTATCTTCCTCATGAATCTTGTTTGATTTTGGGACATCTTGCTGGAAGCTGATCTTGGTGTGATCATTATTTATCTCTACAATATAGGACACTTTTGAGACTACTGATCCCAGCAGTATGCTGGATGGTCACATGTGAATCACATGCACGTGAATCACATGTAGTAAATGACTTGATGCTCATGATAAGTCTCTCTGTAATTTAATGAGAGAGCACCTAATTGGTATCTGGGAGGTCATGGGCTCCAGGTTACTTGACCCATGTGGGTCAGATAATTTACTTAACCTATAGTTGCTTTATCTATTTACGTGTGCTTTATCTACTTGTACTTCATTTCCACATCTCCTTTTACATTTCATTTTTCACATTTTAATGAGGTCTTGACAAGATCTGTTATCATGAACAAGTTGATTTTTGCAAAATTTGGCCAAGATCTTGACAAATTCTGGACAAGATGATTACTGCTACCATAACTCTAATATTAGAGAGAATATATAGGAATGGATGAGCCCAAAATGGTTTTAATTTGTTCACGAACTAATAACAGTACATTGCCAACGACCCAAGAATAACATCATACTCCTCTCAAAACTTGCACTGTGTGCTTGACAAAACTTAGCAAAGCTGTTAATCAAAAGGTAAGTTCTGATTGGTTCTTGGGAGGGCAACAGAAAGATCATACAACTTTGCATGAGGCACTACACAGAGTATTAAATATTGTCTTCTGTCCTATAGCACGTACTTGAACTAAAGCCTAGAAAGAAAAAAAACTCTACTTTTAATTCATATCTCTTACTGTATTTAGAATTAACCAAATTAATAATAATGATAATAATAATAATAATAATAATAATAATAATAATAATAATAATAATAATAATAATAATAACAAGAACAACAAATGTTGTTTTACCAGTATGCAAGCTCTGGATGGTTTGTTCAAGGAAGACATGAAGCATGAGAAGCAAAAAAGATTAGAAGATAGGAAAAAGAGACTTTCTGAAATGTTGCTCAAGGAAACCAAGGAATTTGAGGTAACTTGAACAAAGTAAATTACTATTAACCATGGGATTATGAACTCAAGATTTCACGTCATAGAAATTCAGAGGAAATAATCAATTAATACTCAATTATTGTTTCAAGTACCTGTAGTAGAATTCTAGAATTGTTGAACTTCCTGAATTTTTCACAGGCAACCCACAAGTTATAAACAGACTCTGGAACCTACGTGTATATATGTAGAAACATTTGGAAATTTCCATGGATGGGATTGGTCAACACCAGGAACCACTGAACACTGATTGGTCGACTCTTGGAAATCTCAACAGAGAAGATTGCATGCCATCCAAGGAAATCAATATTTTAATGTTTTTCAAAAGTTGACCAATCAGCATCGAGCAGATCCCAATATTGACTTATCACATCCATGGAAGTCTACAATTTATTATTAAATAAGTTTAATTCTAACTAATAATAACTAATTACTAATAATATTATTTGGATCTCTATATTTGCAGTAAACATGTGTCATGCTTTAGCAAAATCTTTTTTATCTGAGTTGTCATTTAAACTGCTGGTAGTTCATGAATCAGGTCATATATTCAGTATTACTAACTCTGAAGTCGTAGAGTCCCATAACTGAGGAATGTCCAGAGTCTGAGGCAACTAAAAGTAGAGCGTTGGCTACCAGAATATCAATGCCTCTAACATTTTCTCCTTTGATTTGAACCTGCTCTCAAGGAATTAACTTCGTTTTAAATCAAAACATTTCACAAGTGGTTTTTAGCAAGTAACTCTTATCTTGTATTGTTGAAGTTTTTAACCTTCCCCCCCTCCCACCCACCCTTCCCCCACTCTCCCAGATGACAGCTCAGTTTTTGTCAATCTGACTAAAGTCAGGACAAGGTTTTTTTTTTTTTATCTAATCTGACCCAGTTCAATCCAGCTTTGTCAACATTCCTCAAAAAATTGTGGTGTAACAAATCAGCTTCGAATAGATTGCTGCAAATACTGCTTTCTCAAAATCTAGAGCAAGATTTTCTGTACCTTTCAGGAAGAGCTTAAAGCAAAAAGGCTTGGTGGAGCTGGTAGACTCCTACAAATGAAAGAGAGGTTTGTGAATGAAGTATACACTTTAATTATTGTGTACCGTTCTCCATGACTTTGTATTCAGTTATAGAAGTTTACACCGTCATGATCTGCTTTATGATTCTGGATAATGAAGTCAAGCCAGGTCACTCATTATACCTTACAGCTGTAGATCCAGAAGGCAGTGAAAAATCTGTTCTAAGATTATGTTATTTTAAGACAGTTCGTCCTATTAAAGAAGATATGGAAAAATATTTTGAAAGAAAAATAAACGCTATAACAGCATAATCTTGTGGCCATTATCAAATACAAATTTAAGTGGTTCAGTTCGGATATTTACTAGCCTTGGTGTTAAGGAGTCACTTGAAAAAATGTGACGAAAAATGTCAGCTAATTAAGCACTTTTGTCCAAATAGAGTGCACTCTTGTGTTAAGTTTAGTCTTTTTTTTCTGATCAGCAGCATCTCATAAATCTAAAAAGTTTCACAAAGACTTCAGGGCCTGAGCAATCATACTTAGTCATTTTTAACTGAATTTATAAAATGTACTATGTTTTCCAGAGCTGATGAGCTTAAAGCTGACAAAGAGACCAGAAGGAAGGAGGTATAGTCTACTGATTCAACATCACAGCTATGTATTATGTTTGAGATATTAATAAAAGTAAATGTCTTAAGTTTATACCTTACATGTAATTTGCCACTTCACCCAGGTGCAAAAATGTGTACTGGCACATTTATTGCTGGGGGGGGGGGGGTAACCCTGTTGTGGACTAGCATCCCATCCAGGGAGGAGTAGAAATACTCTTACTTTTACTTCATGCTACTGAAACTGATAATCAGCGCTGGCTTGATGGGCCACCTAGCTCATATACAGACTTTACCTTTACCTTAAGTAGGAAACAGTAAATGTAGGTGAGGGTATTGTAGAGTTAAAAGCGTTGCTGGGGCTGCCATTTTGAAGTAGACCAGCTTTATTGTTGAAGTGGATGGCTGATTTTGCCATCTTTTTAATCTAAAGAATCAGACAAAGCCAGCCACTTTTGACAACTTTAAAAACATTAACAAGTTTGCTATTTCCTGAAGTAATTTAAGGTTCAAGAAATTACAGGGCCACCTGTTATAACTCAATAATGATGTAAACCACATTTCTTTATTTAGTATTGATAATGAACTCAGTATAATCAATAAAAGTGCCATTTTTTGTCACTGACTTATATATTTAGCAAGATGTTTCGGCTAACTCTTAAGCCTTCATCAGTTGAAGGCTTAAGAGTTAGCCGAAACGTCTTGCTAAAATATGTAAGTCGGTGACAAAAAATGGCGCTTTCATCTATTATGTCATCTCCTGACTATATATACTCAATTTTTAAACACATGAACTCAATATACATGGAAATAACCTGATCAGAACTAAAATGCAATATTTGATTTGCACTTCAGACATGCTGTGTATGTGGGTGTGCAGTACATGGAATTCAGATTATATTGGCATTGCTACTGTAGTCAACTTTTATCTGCGCTCATACTATATAGATAATTGCCTGAATGCAGATGAAAACAGACATGGGTGTGCAGAGTCTTCATTTATGCTTTCAGCAGGATGGCAACTGGCTTTCACTGGCAGGCAAAATTATTTGAACTGAACTTCTGTAAAAGAAATACTTTTGGCTAGATGATCAAACCAGGCAGGCAAATTCTACCTAAAAACCGTTCAATTTGCCCGGTACCGGGCCCTTAATGAAAGCCCTGGGTATGGCAGTTTTATCTGAGCCGTGCCAAAATTCCTGCCTAGTTTAAATGGGCATTTAGCATTACATGATCACAAACTAAGCTTGGGAATTTGTACATTGCGCTTGCTCTACAGATTGCCGAACAAAAAATGTATGAACATTGGAAACAAAATGCTCCAGAACTTAGAGAGGTAAGAAAAGCATAAACAACAGAAAGTTGAACATTTACAGAAATATACAAGTCATTAGATAATAGTCCTGGTCCTGGTTTTTCAAACTGGATAAATCAGTAACCGGTGAATAGCATGGTTTGTTTTGTTATCACTTATCCACTGGATAGTGATTTATCCAGTGGATAGCGTTATCTGGTCTTCAAACAACTGGGGCCTGTTCTTCTGTTATCCATTTACCAAATGAATACTACTGTATCAGCACTTTCACATGACTTTCACTTTTGATTGATTGTAGAGTGAGACATAATATTTTTGTTGATAAATATTGCAAACTGTACGTGTATGTATTTAATAGACAGTCATGATGATTATATCCCATACCTTTACATGAAAAATCTGACTATTATAATTTTTTATTGTCAGTGAGATAATTATTAAAAAGTTATTTGTATGGAAGATATATAAACTAAATTTGTTGGTTGAGTTTTTAGTAAATTTAAATTTTACTCATGAATTAAAAGTTGATCAGTATTGTTCTACAGAAAGAGACAAAAACACAAAAAAGCTGCATCTTTGCTTGAAATTAACTTGTAGTCGCAATCCTTACATTGAAGATGTACATAACTTGAAAAACTGTTTTGTGTATTGTTTTCAATTCAACTGGAAAGCTAGCTAGCATGTTGTGGTTGAACATGGGAGTTGTTACATTTTACATGTTTCTTAACATGTTGCTTCTCTTTTGATCTTAACAACTGTAGATAGAAGCAGACCAGCTGAGGGAACATGTAGTGAACAGCTGGGCTGATCAGGTTTCTGACAGAGAAGAGGTAGACCCTGTGTGAAGTGATTATCATTAATTAAACTGTTGTTAAATTCATGGCTTGCACAGCCCTTGAAAAGTCCTTGAAAGGTTGCCACATCCTTGAAAATTCCTGAAAACGTTAGGTTTTCTCCTTGAAAAGCCCTTGAATTAATTTTATTACCAGCAGTCCTTGTCATACTTTAGACTAAAGGATAACAAAGTGATATTGATGACTCATATTGTTGATTGTTAATATTAACTACTTATGAACCTCAAGTGAGGTCTTTGTGGGAAGGTCTCAAACCGTGACCTTGCTCTATTGTGAGGTCAATATGGAAAAGTCGATGTTTGAGACCCAACGTTTGAGGTTAAGAAGTTGTTTATTACATGTATATGGCTTTTTTGCTTTGGTATTGAGACCCATACATGTAATTGGCCTGTGGTCATTATGGTAAAATAATTCCCTAGAATTAGCCAATCAGAGTATGCTTTATATCAGCCACTACACAAGCCATAGAATAAAAGATAGTAATCCTAAATTCAATGGGGCCTTTTAAGAGTGTTCTGTATTTTTTGGGTTCCTTAAGCAGATTTTATATTTGATTAGAACTGTGGGAATTGGTTGTTGCGTGGAAAAAAAGGAGTTGCTGTGAGGAATCATGGAATTACTTTGTTCCAGTTAGTGATTAGAAATGGTTCTTTTCTTTAATCTTAGAACCTGAAATCAGCACGACAAGAAGACAGAAGGTATGTTCTTAACAATAGGCCAGTTGGAATTATAATATATCATATTATAATTTGTTGTATCGATTGGTAATGACACAAATTTGGCTACCAATAAATCAATGACCTGTCTTGATTTTGTCTGTGTAGAACCTCAGCAAAATTGTTGGGTAAGTTGATGATAGTGAGTAACAGATTACTGTTAAAGGAGCTGAGCAGCCACGGTATTTTGGCCCTGTGTAAAATAATCTTTTAATTGAAGGAAATCTGAAAATAGTAGTCTACTAAGATAAAAAACCACCAAATGGATGGAAGATGGAGACGATTAACACAGATTACAACTGCAAACTTGAAAAGTTTAGGCTAAACTGTTCAAGATGCGCAAACCGTGGCATAGCTCCTTTAACCATGTTTGTTTTTCTTTTTAACAGATTGGATGCTGCCATGGAAAGAGAAAGACTGCAGGCACTTGAAAAAGAAAAAGCTAAAGAAGAAGCAAAGAAGAGGTATGCTTTTAGTATAATCCAATACCATTCTCTTTGTTTTCTGAAAAACAGTTTTGGGGGAAAATCAGTTTTTCAAACTTAAGGTCCAAAATAAAGCAATCTCATGCTTTTAACAAGTTATGAATTGTATAGCCACATAAATTTATACTGGTCAAAAATGTGAATTACTCTGACTAGAAATTGGACGACTGTTGTTCTTAGGCATCTGATGAAATGACTAAATTTCTTTTCAGTTTCTTTTGTGGCAATGGTTGCAGCAGATAAAAAAATGTGATTGATTATTTGGTGAATAAATTTTATTTAGTGATCATCTGATAGATGGAACCTTTTTTAAACCTAAAAAAACATTGTCATCATTTGATCTCTTTCTAATTTGTAATCTGCAACTGAAACCAAATGTGCATGATATCACATCAAATAAACGTACTTCAGGGGAATTCTAGGTTATTATTAACTGTAATTCTGTTTTACCAGGGAGCAAGAAAACCTTGCTGAGGATCTGAAACAACAAATGGAAGAACTGAAAATGAGAGAAGAAGAGGTATGGTGCATTTTCTTTACAAGGGTACAAAATGTTGGGCAGGTACATGTATTAATGTTGTGATACCACTCAGATACAGAACTCATTCTCGTTTTGCTCTAAAGGAGGTAAAGGAAATCCTAATGGGTAAATAAAATCTGTGCTACATACAGCGTGTCCATGTCTGACTGATTTCTTTTGTAACTTTTTTATTTTTCATCTTTTTTGCTTTACTTTTCTTGTCTTCTCTTTTTTTATGTTTACTAACCCATAGATTTATGTGAAGTTGTGAAGTAATTAGGTTAGCAAAAAATATATATATTGTTAAGTAAGTAGATATTTATTGCATGTTGTAAACTGTTTGTGAATTAAAATAGTAATAATGATAATAAAAATGATAATGATAATGATAATAATAATAAATGTCTGCCTGTTTTGTAAGAAAATGACCTGATTAGATAGTTAACTAAAGGCACTTCAGTTTACTCTATATCATTGTATCAAACTGGTCTGACTGTCATGGTAGAAGTTTCACACGTCGTGGTGTATCTAATTCGTCTGATTCATCCCCAGTCTTTATAATCGGTCTTCCATGTATTTATATAATTTCTTACTACCTTAGAATTTTTTCCTTTACCCCAGTAACCTTCCATTTGTGGTGTCTCTCAATTTAAACTTCATGATAACTTTTTTTACCGTACCCAAATTTACAATTAGCCAATCAGAAACCATGTCTACTGTTCTGATATCCTGCGATATCAAGTCACTGACCTGATATGGCTTCAATATTATGGTCACTTGGCCAAATTTGGGTACGGTAAATACCTAATCATACCTTTACAGTATGCTTCAGTGGCATATGAGGCTCATTTGGTCTTACCATAGGTATTTTGGCTCAACTAAGTCATACCAAAATACGAATGATGGCTCGACCAAACTTGCCTAATATGCCACTTAAGCATGCCAAGAAGGTACAATTAGGTATAAATATCACACAAAACATAGCATATTCTACACTATGTAGGTGTGTGGTTAGCTGAGAGCAACTTGAAAAGTGGCAAGAGAACAATCAGGGAGGGGTGTGGTGCAAAAAAATTTCTCTTGCTCCCCAACTAGCCGAACACTTGAAACAGGCTACAAGAAATACTCAACAAATCAAGATACTGCAGCTCCTTCAACAAATGCCCAAGTAGCCGCAGTCAATCTAATCTCATGGAGGAATGCGGCCAGACCTGTGAAAGTTGCCAAGATCGGGCCTACAGTCAACCACATTGTTTTGCTAATGAAATCATGTTTTATTTATCTCGAGTGTTGTTATTGAATGATGTGTTTATTGGCAGGCTCTTATGTTGAAACAAGAACAAGAAGATTTGCTTAAAGAACAAAGGAAGCTTGAACAAGCAGTGAGTTTTTTATTGTAATTGTTTTCTGTCAGAGCACACTGTATTCACTTTGAAGTGACAGTGATATGGTACTGTTAACTTGCAGTCTACCTCGCTCTTGAAATGCTGTAATCCTGTTTTGGACAAACAAATGTTTTGGATTCATGAGACAGATCTCGCCCTAGTTTGTCCTTATACTTCTCAAATTCTTCAAGTTTAAACAAAGAAAATCATGGCCTTGATGTTGTTTGGATATCTGATCTTAATTAGCATAGATTTTTACGATTTTATTTCTCAATTTTCTCCTTAGTTTTAGTTTCAATTGAGAAGAAACACTCAAGACAGTGTTTAACCACATAATTTTCCAAACACCTCAAAGTTTGTCAAAAGTATTCCACTCGCATCATATTTTCAACTCCCTTCACATTGTTTGGAAATGTCGTCAAACACAGTCTTTCGTGTTTGACATATTACAACCTTCATGCATGCTTTGATTTAGGGGGAGGACCGAAGACTGCTAGATGAAGCGAGGAGAAAACGGGAATTTGGGTAAGACAGTGCAAAAGGGATTATGTCATACAGTGTATACTTAAGTACTTATGATTCTCCAGACCCCTTCTCCATAAATCCTAGGTCTGCTGCAGTCTGTCTAGAGCTGTGTTAATGTTTTTATGACTTATTATCAAACTTCACTCAGCTGAATACAACTAACAAATAATTTACTCTGACTAAGACACTGTCCATCCCCAAGAAGAAAAATATTTGGGAATTACAACTCCTTCATCGGTTTTTGGGCTGGAATTTTAGGTGACTCCCTCATGGGGTTTTTCCCTTGGATTTGAGGGAAACTGCTTTCTTTAGGACTGAAAGTAAACCCAGGGTTGCTGCAGGTCAGGAAATGATCAGGAAAAAAATTTCTCAAGGTCGGGGAAAGGCCAGGGAACTTTATTTACAGTCAGGGAAAATTGATGTTTTGAAGAAAAGTCATGTAAAATTAAAATGATTTGATACGGCTGATTTAATACCATTGAAGGCAGGAAGAAACATTTGGGGTCACTGTGATCTCAATGATATTTTTCCTCAATGAAGAAGGAAAATGTGTTGAAAATTATCACTCCTAATGAACCATTGGAAGAAGAAGCCGCTACTAGACCTGACATTTTGCATTTCTTTGGTCGGAGAAATCTTATTTTTATCAGGGAAAAGTCAGGGAATTTTGAAAAGGATGTCTGTGGCAACCATGAAACATGTTAAACTTTGTAAAACAAAGTTGACTTTTCCCCAGCCTGTCCCTGATTTCTTTCTCGCTGTTTTTCGTGATGCTTGCAACTAAACAAACCAGGCCAAAACTCCAAAGGTGCACAATGACACATGCTCATGTAAACGTTTCAGGCGTGTCTTGATCCGTCAACACAAGGCTCAGATGAAAAGAAAGAGTAAAGAGATACAAGAGGCATTGGTAAGGAGTGACTGTAAAATGCCTGTGTTCAGAGGTCCGCAATGCGTGCATGATACTGGTCCTATAACTATACTATGATCTGTCCATAGGTTACACTAGGTCATACAATTTTATGCAATTTTTGCACTGACCAACTGGTCATTAGTACGATATGTAACATTCTGAGTTGTAAGAGAACTCAAAAGAAACACAGAAAAGCCAAAACATTTAGGAAAACTTGAAAACATCGGTCCGACATTTTTCAAGTTTATATCAATTTGTCTTTAAGTGTTATTTATGACGGTCGGAAATTATCGTGGCTCGTTTTTCATTTAGCCGCGAATTTGCGGAAAATAGAAGACTTATTCTGTCAATTTGAAGTTCGGAGCTCGTAATTACCAAAAATAAAGTTAAATTCTGGTAATGTAAAACAATTCAAACCAGCAAATCACGTCACTTATAGGCAAGGTACATGTAACATTGTTGCACACAGTCATAAATTTGTTTAACATCACAATGTAATAGTTTTTATTTCTTTCAATTAGGAACTTGATTTGAAGATTTTAGAAGCATTGGCTAAGAAGGTAATTCTGTTGTATGTCTATCAAGCGTTCATTTTGTACCTTACTGTCGTCTGATTTCTGAACTGAGCATTTACGCACATGCTTGTATTGCTAGGTTGCAAACACAGTAGTCAGTTTAGAGAAATTTTGAATGTTTATCTGAACCAGTGTTGCAAGGAATGGCTGTACTTTTTAGCTTCTCCTAAATGGACTGTTTTGAATCACAATCTGTAGCATTTTTTTCTTTTTAGACTATCCACTGGAAAGAGCTTTTACGTTCTAATTCACTACGTTCAAAAAACGAACGTAAATTATTTACCACTCAAATATCCGCAAAACAGGTACAACAAAGCATGGGTGGATCGCAATAAGCGTCCTCCGACACCTAACACAGAAAATCCAGTGAGGAATGTGACGCTAACACACCAGCGGAAAATGTATTATCTAATTACTTCTACCCCTTTAATATTATCAACAGAAAGATGAAGATAAAATACTTGAGACTTCAAGAAGAGAGAAAGCACGAGCTGATGCAGAGTACATGAGACAGGTGAAAATTTATTTTCAAAAATATGCACTACGTGTCTAAATGTTTTTCATCCTAGTGGATTAAAAGTTAAATGAAATTTTCCTATTTTTCAAAGGTGGTCGCTCAACAGCTTAAGTTAGAACAACAAAGGGAAGCAGAGTTGGACATGCTTTACAGGTAAAAGTTGTAAAACATTTGCTTCCTGCTTGGGACTGTCTTTTGGCTCGTCACCGATTTATCCTCTCTCAAAATAGAAATTTTCAAATTTCAGGGAATAATTCCTTTGTTCGAAGATAGACCTTGCTTTTGGAGAATAGTTATCGCATTTGTTGACGGCACTCGCTCACCAGCCTGAAGTTTTTAAATGTGTTGTTTAAACTTGTGATTTGCAGAGATGAAGCAGCTCGAATGTGGACGAAGAGAGAAGCAGAATGGGAACGAGAAAGATTGGCGAGAGAAAGGCTCATGGCTGAAGTAAGGAATGCATTTGCATACACCGTCACTGCTTTCACAGTCACTTTTACAATATTGGTATCATTAAATGTCCAGCCATTGGTGAGCCAATAATGGTAATCTTTGTGGCCTCACAGGTTACCATAGCAACAGTGCAACCTGTTAAAAACACTTTTAATTTTAGCTTAGCTGGATGATTGAGCAGTTTTTGATGCCATGATTGTAGCATCAACTGATAGAGTGGTTATAATGACCCATCAAAATCTAAGTCTTGGAAAGTGCTGGAAACTGTTGCCAACCACCTTAACAGGATTATTTTGGACTATAGAGCCTGACATTTTAGTTAACGTTGTCAGGTGCTGGATGTTCGCAAGAAGCAGCTGGATGATAAAATGGAGGAAAATAAACGCCGACAACAAGAATCAATCGAGAGTCGAGAGGAACTACTCAGAGAACTAGAGGAAGTTCAGCGGATGACGGCAAGAGAGAAAGTGGAGGAGGAGAGGCAACGGAGAGAAAGAGAAGAAGAGATTCAAGCACAGGTAAGAATGACTGTGACTGCCTTGCCCACTTGTCATTAACCTTTTCTTTGCCTATCTGACTGACTGACTGACTGATGAGTGACTGACTGACTGTCTGACTGACTGACTGACTGACTGAATAACTGATTGACTGATGACTGACTGACTGACTGACTGACTGACTGACTGACTGACTGACTGATGACAGACTGACTGACCGACTATCTGACTGACTGACTGACTCTCTGACTGACTGACTGACTGATGACTGACTGATTTTCTGACTGACTGATGACTGACTGACTGACTCTCTGACTGACTGACTGGGTGACAGACAGACTGACTGACTGTTAGACGGAAGGGCAGACAGATAGACAGAAAGACTTGAATGTAGAGTAAACGTCGCTGGTCTGTGTATAGGAGAACGACATAACGAAAAAGGGTTTCAGATAATATGAAAACTTGAGTTATTGGTTATTTGAATTTATACCTCATTCAACAGATAACTTCACGGAGAGAAAAGGCAAACGAAATGCGGCAAATTAAGAGAGAAGAGCTAGAACGGGAGAGGTAAGGCTGGTGTGCATCGAGGCGGAACTTCAAGTCACAACATAGCTGTGATTAAAATTTCTAGTCCAATGCTAGACTGCTGTCAGTCAGTTTTTCTCTCGAAATTCGGCAGGGGCAAGGAGGCCAGACGTTTTAGCCTAAAGGGGAATGGGACGAGACGTGGGCCCGCTCGCCCAAAATCCCTTTTCGTCCATACCGCCCTTATGCACTCGCGAACACTCGTCAGACCTGAAGAGAAAAGACCGGCTGTCATTGTTTTAAGTATAAATATGTAGAAGCTAACAATTTTTAAAACTGCCTTTGCTCTGTCGTTTCAGGCGAGAGAAAGAAGCGTATAATCAAATGCTAAGACACGAAGCAGATCACATGAGAGCAAGAGGAGCACATGCGAGGGTGGGTAGACTATGCTGTTCTACTTTGACCAATCGTTATAGATGTTATGTATGAGTTATTGACCAAGCGTGCAGTCGAGGTGGCCTGATATTAGCCAAGTTTATTATTTATTTATTATTTTTGCGTCCTTGTGGATCGAGACGTCGAGGTCCGCAAACATGCAGAAAACACTCAGTGACGAGGCAAATATTCAGCCATCTTGACCGAGCAAACTTGGTTAATAATTACAAGATTTATTATATGGCATAAAGAACGCAACTTTCTTGCGGATTCGGGTAGCCAATCGCAGCTGCCAGTGTTGCTTAAAAGCTCAGTATTGTTAAAGCACTGCACCGGTATTGAAGTACGTACGATGTGATACGATTACGAACGATGTGGTACGACCATGATGCGACCACGTACGATGTGATACGATTACCAACGATGTGGTACGACTATGATGCGACCACGTACGATGTGATACGATTACCAACGATGTGGTACGACTATGATGCGACCACGTACGATGTGATACGATTACCAACGATGTGGTGTGACTAGATTTTAGTACGACTATGGAACGACTTTGGTACGTCTGACGTGACTGCGGAACGACGACAACGTAACTTGTCCTAATTTGAATGCAGGGATTGAAGAAAGATGGTGGAACGAGCGCGAGTATAACATACTAATTCCACGTTTTCCTACTTTCTTCCTAGTTTGTTCCGAGGAGGAGGACAGCCTTTGAATAGAATTATTTTCAATGGATTAAGCGGTAGAGAATTTTTAACTTCATCTTACTAGGGTGACTATGTAATGGCTACACGAACTCCAGGGAAACAACAGGCGGACAAACAGTGATGCCTTGTCACGCAACCGTTTTGCTCATCACGCAATCCACCGTGACGCAGTCGTCAAGCAAATAACGAGTGCAAAGCAAGATGTGCGAGGATTATTAATTGGAAAGGAACTTTTAAACTGAAACGCATTTTGTACGGTTCTCACTAGAGTTATCCAATATTTCTCAAGAAGGGATTAATTTATAAATTAAGCAGGACTCTAAACAAGACTGTAAATTTGCATCGGACTCGCTAAAACTATGCGAGTTTTCGTGGATTTAGTTATTATGTTTAAGTGTAAATATTCAATAAATAATTGAAAGTGACTTTTGTCGAGTTTTCTCATTCTCCAGTGCTCAAAAGTATTGCTTTCTCTGTTTACTTGTTTGTTGTGTGTTTGTTTGTTTGTTTGTTTGTTGGTTGGTTGGTTTGCTTTATTATTTGTTTGTCTGTTTTTCCCTTAAGAATACGTTTATAAAGCTGTCCTCTGTTTTAACACCTTTATTGAGTTTTTAGTCGTATCCGGTACAGATCCAAATTTTCACACTAGCTGACTGATTCCCAATGAACAAATCCCCTTTAAAAAATTCCCGATTCTGTTCAAACTCCCAAAAACTGAATTCCTAGATCCTTAAGTTCGCGTTTAAATCAAGTGGTTCTGTTTGCAAAACGCTTAAGACTGCCGCGTTTACAACAAAATTGCATTTAAACTATTACTAAACAAGTCATTGGCTCACTAAAACTTGAGAGGGCGAAAATTTCTTTGTAATTTTGCCAAGACCTCACTAGCCCCAATTCACTTTTTGGTATTGAAAATCCAATTTGGATCCTTGCCCTGGCTTGAGATCATCAATGCCAACTTGAGCTGACTGGCCATCAATGTAAATCAACCAGTAGAACATTTCGTTGGGTCTTTTATGAATATCGCAAATAGACTCGATCATACGGCCATAGGAGGTGTCCTTAGTGGTGAACTTGTAGCACGGATGTTGACTCGATGCCTCTACCAGGATGTCGTGGGCGTTTGTTCCCTTCACGACTATCACACACGCTTCAGGAGGGGGGCTTTCCCCATTGGAGTTGTAACTGACATTGAATTGCAGCTCAACGCAAACTTCTATCATCTGTAAAAGTAATGATAGAATAGTTTACAAGACCCAGTTTGCGCTGTTTTGAATTTCGTGTTATTGAAAAACTGGATCACTGAATAATGCAATTCAAGGGTTTTCATTGGCTTAGACATCATGGGTTATGAGCCATTATATCATGGCAGTCTTTCGATTGGTCGGGTCTTCTGCAATCTCATTCCCCGAGGAGCGTTCCTTTCGCCTAGCACGAAGAAGCAATGAACCAGCATTAGTCGCACTAGATAGTAACAGCGGTTAATCGTTTTTTCGCATGATCAGAAACCATTATTGAACTTGAACGCAGACGCATAATGAAACTGGGAACGATAATTTTCTGGCTGCGTCTTATCTTGTCGGAACAAAAGATGCAACAACTTAGTCACGCGACAAAAACCTTACGTGACTGTAGTCTATTAAGGTAGTCACGTAACGCTTCACCACTAATGGAGAGAAGACTGATAACGTGACTAATAACGGCTGAGAAGGAGACTAGGGTGACCGGAAACAAGGCTGGAGCGCGAAAAGAGAACAGTTCCATTAATCCTTCCATTACTCCGTTGTTTTTTTAAGGTCATGCCAAGTCGGTTGCAGGTTTTCTGCTTTACGCCAACTTCGAGTTGGACGGAATGACGTCCACATATACACGGTCTGGCTGCTAAGTACAGTCGAATTTTGAGCTTCTTTCGAGACGAATTTCTTCAGGATAGCAGGCACTTTGGAGGCTGAAACTTTGGTGAGTGGAAAAACTTAGGTGCAGATAACAAAAGTAAGCTTTTTGGAGTCACCTTTAAGTTTTGCATTGATTGTGGGATTCATATTATTAGCCATACTTTTTTTGCACTCCACTCAATTCACACCATATATGGATCTATTTACTGTTACTTGTAATTTAAGGTGAAAGTGAAAATAAAGATTAAATGTTAATCTTTGATGTGTAAGTATTAAATTGTTATGTTTAAGTCTTACCCCGTTTTCTTCGTCAACATCTGCAAAAAAATACGAGTAATAAGTGGTGGAAGCCATTTTAAATACAAAGCAAGCTTCAAAAAAGTAACAATTAATATTGACGGTGAAAGTTAGTGGGAAGATAATAAATCGTTTTGACGCCAATTTGACTTCAAATGATCAGGTCACGTGTCATATAACATGAATTAGTGAGGGTAGCTGGCGATGAAATGGATTGCAATACGCTCAAACCCAAACAGAAATAGAATCCTTGCGCTTTGAACTTTAATTTGACGATGATTAAGATTTCCTGAATTTGCCATAGACAGTTGAACAAAAATCCGATGACAGCAGTCCGCAGCCTTCCCTGTGAGGAAGCCATCCCTGTGGGTGTGGCTAGGGAGTGGTCAGCCGGTCTTTTCAGTAGGTCCGACACGACGGCGAGCGCAAACGCTGGACGGAGAGAAGGGAGATGGGACAGAGAGAGGTGTTGGGCGTGAGACGAGAAACACCCTTCTCTCGTCTCAATCTCTTCTAGTTTTCAAGGGAGAAACAGACCGCAAACAGTGTACATTGTGGTTTACTATACCTGTAGTATTCTTGGGGCAGCGTATATCTCGCAAGTCGTACGGAAGCGCTCCGATCAAGGCTGGCGTCACGTAGATCGTGCTCATCAGGTTAATGAATGATCCATCAGGATTTTGACGAGACTTGAGCCAGCGCATAGTCTGGGTACACTTGGTTTTCTTCACTCCGGCCGCTAAGAGAGCCTCGATATTAAGAAACAGAAAACAAATCTCAAACAAGCAATAAATTATTAAGGGTATATTTCAAAGCCTACAACCAAGGGGGAACAAAACAAAACATAAAACGCCCTTTAAAACACCGCCGCAAATTTCAAGGGAAAATCAGCCTTTATGCAAGGGTTGCAAATCAAAGCATGAAAATTAATTTCCGTATTATACTCCAACGTCCTCTAGCTTGTAATCCCACGGCTATCCTGGGAGTTCGCGGTTCGTCGACGCAAGCGAAAATTGACTGAGTGCCTAAAATAACAAGGTAAAAACAAGGTCCAGGATATTCTCTGGTGCGTCACGCAGGAGATAGATGGCGTGACGAGCCAAAATTATGAAGGCCCAGAAGGTGAGGGAAGGGAAGAGAGGGGAACGAAAGTGATCTTTTTTTCACCTGCGAAGCCAGAGCCGCAGTGACCTCGTTTTCTCCAAATGTACTGTCGTTCAACTGACGATTGACAAGCCCAGAACTCGTTATGTTAATGCCATCTTTAATCTTCTGCAGAATCGCCTCTGATCCTTTCCTTTTGATTGACTTCTTGATACAAGTCAGCGCCATAATTTGCAAAGCGAGCGTGTCTCCGCTGGCGATAACTGAAGGTAACTGCGCTGGTATACTGTGTAGGATTTTGTCCACGTAACCGAACTTTATCCTTCCGAGGTTATGCCTACTGCTACAGAGAGCCAGGACAGCCAAGCTGTACTGAAAGGGGTGATTAAAGCCCACTTCAGGATATTTGCTCAGTTTGGTCTTCAAACTGCTAACCAAATCGAAATCGTAGAAGTTTTTCGGGTCTTGACAAGAGGCCAAGGCGCCGAGAATATAGAGCGCGACCCTACCCCCGGACAGGGAACTGATGTTCGCGTTGATGATCTCAGCGTTGAGGTGCTCGGCTCCAGTCTCCACGGAGAGACCGATAAGCCTCAGGGAGTGGAATGCAAAAGCACTCACGTGCCCCTCCCCGTAAGTACCATTTTCATCTCGCTGGTTTTTTAGCCATTCTGCACCTCTGACAGCAGAACGTGTAAGGCTAGTCTGAAGACTTCTTGGACCTAAAAAAAATTCAAGTTTATGCAATGAGTTACACACACAGTACTTCACTTGCTATATAAGCTTGCAGCGACACGATACGATACGATACGATATTGTATTTAACGTGGAGTTACGCTTAGTTAATCCGCTATTTTACAGGTAATCCACGGCCCTAGCATATTCTAAAAATTAAAACTAAAAATGTACAATAATTGATCGTATAAAACAACGTTTACGATTTGACTTTTCGGGGTAACGATCAATTGGACTGTCACCCAACGCACGTTTTTTGTCACGCAACGATAGCTTTCGCGTGACAACCCGAGAGAGAAGTTGATTCCAAGGCAGATAACGGTTATAAACCGTTTTCTTTTGTTTTAATGATGGCCCTAGCCCAAGTGCAAGAGAGTTCAAAGGAGCGCAATCACACGGCTTATTCAGCATTTTTGGTTGAAACAGTGCTGAAATTATGATTGATAAGTACTAAACGCGCTCAAAAATACTTGTGGGAACAAGAATATTTATTTCGTTTTATGAAGGCATTTGTAATTGGTTAATAACGGTTGTTGTTGCTGGAACAGGGTATAAGTGAACTGTTAAAAGAAGAGCAACATGTAACTTAAGCAGAATTTGAAAAAGTCGGGCAGACTTTTTCAATTTGAGATCAAAATCTCCTACTCGTGTGATCCATTATAACACCCCTAATACCTTCAGTACCCTAGTAATGGTAATTTTTATCACAACTAGACCACGAAAAAGGTGTGAAAAGCTGTGAAAACCACGAAAAGCTGTGAAAACACCAGTCGCAGACGAGCATTTTATCATTTGTTTAAGTTCTCCAAAACTTCAAAATCGTCTAGTACTGTCTGGTTGGTGGAACACAGAAAGAAGTTTTCGGTTTCCTTTCTGATTAACGCTCGAAATAATACCCTTGTCTTCAGCAGTTATTGTAAATTGTTTTCTAAACAATTGCAGTGCATGATTTTAGTTTATAATTTCAAAGAAATACTTAACGGTTTTCTTGTTTCCAGGGAGCTACGAAAACACCGGTGGAACTCTGGGACGGGTTGTGTTTCTACAGCTTTTTGTGTTCTCCAAACTCTCCAAGAATGTTTCAACAAAGATATAAAGATTACCATTTCGTCTATACAAGAAAACGTCAAAAATATTATTTTCGCAATTTCACGTAATTGCGATTATGCGTGTATAATCTTGTTTGTTCCAGCAATAAAAAAAATGAAAATCGGATATTTCGTGTTTTCAGGCACTTATGTAAACACTAGTGGAACTTTTGAGATGACTAGCAAGTTCTGGAAAAACATGTTTCTACAGCTGTTGTCTCGAGTTTTCCTTGCCTTTCACGACTGTGTACAACTCCGTGAAATTTTTTTTTTTAATGAAATGAACGTCCGAAATATAATTTTTCGGTGTTTCTATAGAATGATGGTACATGCGGGTTTCAAGTAATCACTGTCAGCCTATTGTGTCGTTTATTTCGTAAATATATCTTAACATTTACGCATTGAACATAAAAAAGCCCAAAGAAAAAACAATTCGAGGCGAAATGCTACTGACTTTGTTTTGCGTCTTGAAGTTTCACATGCGCTTCCTTATTTGATATTATATAAGATGAAAACTACCATTTCAAGCATACCGAATTCGTCTCGACTAATATTTTCGTTTGGAATAAGAAATATAAAATAGACAGCGTTGAAAGGTGACCGTAAAAAAAAACAAACGATCTGAACATCTCTATTGTGAATCTGTGTTTTCTATT
The DNA here is from genome assembly GCF_042242905.1 of Orbicella faveolata. Lineage (NCBI taxonomy): Eukaryota > Metazoa > Cnidaria > Anthozoa > Scleractinia > Merulinidae > Orbicella > Orbicella faveolata. The sequence goes on from NW_028301577.1 coordinate 6,742,981, forward strand.
TGGACCACTCTGGGAGTAAATGAAAGGCAAATCACTCGTTTCTTTCGCTCGCATTTTTTTTCTAGAAAGTGGTTATCACTGGAAAAGCTAAATTCACTTGATATGAAAGTAATCTAATAGTAAATTTGCTTATTTGAAACTCGAGTAGTCCCGAAGGCCCGCGGGTGAAGATATGAACTGGAACAAATAGCGTACTTCCGGCCTTACAAATGTAAAGGAAAACCATCTTCAGGAAAATGAACACCACACACAGTGCACAAAGACACAAATGAAACAAAAAACTCTAAAACGTTTATATATAGTTATTGTTGTAGAAAATAATTTTGCTTTAAGCTATGTTGTTTAGATTTCGACTTTGTCGTCATACGTATGAACAATAAATGTTCCCTATATCATCTTTTTTCCGGGACGAGCGTGCTCAGATAAAATGAGTAAGGTGATGATAGAACCCAGCAAGAGCTCACGCAGAGTTGGAAAATAACTACTCCAGGACCTCCAGATATCCAGCTTATTAGGCAATCCAGAATTAAGGGCGAACTTGTAAACTAAATACATTCTTTCAATGACAAAATAGGTGAATGGAAAGTAAGTGTGGATTGCTCTCGAAATGAATGCTTTTCAGACAACACTTTTTCGCGTTGTGTATCGTCTACTGACTCTACTAGCTAAATCACACTAGCGCTATTATGTGAACTCATTAAATCGGTTGAGAAATCCCTTTCCTCACCGCAAAATCCTCTGGCTTGCGAAAACAGGGCGAGAATCACCAGAAACGTCAACAGATGAGAGTTCATGGCGATGTTTCGTCGTTGGAACTGGTGAAATAAAAGCTTTTTTTGCTGAGTCGAGTCCAAGTGACCTGAAGAATAGGAAATCACGTGAGCGAAAGAAAGGTCGAGGTTACAGGACATCACGCTATCGCGTTACTACTCAGTCCCAGTCTTTTCTAGTATTACGACCAGAACCTCAAACGAGGCAGAATTAAGGTAGAACTCTCACTTTTAAATCTGTCGTATAAGATTTTTTTTCCCACTAGTCCCGTAGGCTGTGCGGTCTTTCCGAGAGCACGCTTGCGCGCCCCCGAAGAGGAAAAGATTTTTACATTGGGTTTTGCGGCGGTCGACGCCCGAAAAATTCGACTTCTCTGAGCTGTGCTCAGCTTCAGAGAGGTGATATTCTAATCGGTGCGTGTCGCGGGTCCGAAAAATTTCCTTAACTCAGGTTATCACCGTAAAATAAGACTGACCGATACCACGAAATATCAGGACAACTGTATTCAGCTTAAAAAGACGAGGGAACAGAGTTCTAAAAATTAAACTCTTCGACACTGAAACGTATCAATGGAATCTGTGGCAGAGTAACAGAGTGACGTATGTACAAGGTACAAGGCAGGCAACGCGAAGGGGAGGGGCTGGGGGGGGGGGGGCTTTTGCCCCCACTTTTCAAGAGATTCAAAATGAGATAATTGACGTTATAGCAAATTATGTCATTCGCGATTTAGTCTCAGATATTCGGGGTGGTTGCTTTTCTATCATCTGACGAATATATAGATATCAGAAACAAGGAGCGTGACAGACCGTTAGCAGCCCATGAAGATTTTTCGGATTTTACAACAAACCTGACATTGGTGCGGAGACAATTAAGTGTCAGCTGTTAAAATACTTATTACGTTTGATAATTCTTAGATTCATTTCCAGCCATTTCAGAGGACTTCAAATCAATTTTCGCATTCAAGCCCCCCACTCAAAAACCCACTGCGCGATGCCCGTAAGGTACCCTGCACAGGCAAGGAGAAAAGGAGACGCATAAACTAAAATTTATAATCCGCCTATTTCCAAGCTATTGAAAATAAGAAATATATTTTTTGAAATATTTTTATAGCTATTGTTATTGTAACTGTTGTTTCGGACCCGCGACAATTTACCCGCGACCCACGACAATTTACCCTCGACCCGCGACACGAGCCGATTAGAATATCTCCCCTTGAATACACTAAAAGGCACCAGGCTAATAAGGCCAATGAAAAAAACCATCGTGAGGAGCGTTCCCTCTCAGAAGTAAAGCGTGAGATCACTCACCTTGATGAATGTTAGCAAAAGTTACTGTTTCCTCGATAAATTACCAGGTACCTTTTGCTAGAAATTATACGGTATTAGGAGCATTTCACATATCTGGGTTATGAACACAGTGTTAAAGAACGTATCGCCCACTCAAGTGTGTGTTTTTTTTGTCCTCGCTGGAGAAAACAGATGATAAAAAGATTCAAAGGAATCTCATGTTTTCTTTTTTTTTCCACCGGCTGCACTCTCTTATCTTTGTTTAGCCCTTCTCTGTTCTTTTTTCTTCATCGTTTGGAGTGATTGTTGGGTCTTTACGAAACCGTGAAATCAGTTTTGGTCCTAGAATTTCCAAATTTTTCAGTTGAATGTTTTGCGAATTGTAGAAATTCAATTCTTGGAAATCCAAGAAACTATCCCACGAAATTAATTTTAGGTCCGGAATGGAAAGCGCCCTAACTTTCTCGTTCACACATCCACAGAACTTTGCGGATTTTTAAATGTTACTTAATGCTTCACTGAATGCTTCTTCTTTTATTCCGAATCATTAATTTTGCATCATATCTTGAATCTGCCGCAGAAAAAGTTGACTAGCCAGAAATAATATCCTTGAGCTGTTGAGGAATAGATTTGCATTGCAAATCAGTGTTTTTCATTCATTTAGCATTCACTCTGTAGTATCACCTTCCCACGAGGTAGTTGGAAGTTCGCTTCTGGTTGTTTCGTTCAAACTTTGCTGTAGAAATGCAGTTTAGATACGAATAATTGCTATTTAACATCTTCCAGACGAACGACTCTCGGCTTCTTCTTACGTATGGGACTCTGGAGGGAATTTCGCCTCACAAACTAAGTGGAACATTGGAACTAAGCTTGCAATGGGAAGAGAGTTAACACGAGAAGCGAAACACAGACTTCTTCATGCTCCGGTATGTTATCAAATGGTATTGTCTTCTCCTTAACTATAGTCTTTGAAAGCGAATGGTTGCATAATATCTGGTATCTGAAAGACCCTGAAACAGCGTTACGCTGAAATTAGTTCATGTTTTCGAGTGGCGTTCCAATCAACTTGAACATATTTTTTCAGATAATGCTCCCCTTTAACATTTAGCGTAAACCTGTGTGGATGCCGCCGGATCACTTTCTTTCAGTTATTAATTAAATCGTCTCTTAGCTATTTTTCTGATAGAACTCTTGATTCAGTTGTTGTGGTATAAAAAGTGAGAAACAATAGCGAGGATGAAAATCGAGAAGCCCTTCCTTGAGCGTCACGTTTCCTAGCGCGACGCAATTCTCGCGCGCGTTCGCGTTCGCGTACTTGTCCAGTCGACTGACCCTGAAAATTATGAGAGAATATTCACAGTGCATTGTACCAACCGATCTCATGGATACAAAAATGTCAGCTTCCATAAGCCTCTTAACAGTCACGCGATCGAACTACTGATGCTACCCACTGATGTCCATAAGTAGCGAGAATTTTGATACTTCTTTTCTACTTCAGTTTTATAACTTTTCGGTGGGGTTTTCTGTTTATATTGTTTGTCCTTCTGTTTAGAGTCTGGATAATCTCAAACCGGACCCAAAACATAATCAGTGAAATACATTTTTACACAAGAAAAATTAATTATTCGGTTAACTTTTAATCCTGGGTTAGTAGTGTTAGCGGCTTTCGAACAACCCGGCCCAGATTCCCAGGACGATGCCTAGCTTCTCTATTTGAAGCTTTGAATTCTATCGAAGTCCTCAGTTTACCATTAATATTGAGTATTGCAGTACGATTATGAAGGAGTTGTTCCTTATAATTGTTATCAAGAAATGGATATACATTTCCAAGAAGCACACGCTCGGAAATCCTCAGGTGGTCTTATCTAGAACAAAATGCGATTATTTAATACTAAATTTTCACTATTATAACAAGGAAGCAAGGCTGATTGCTACGTAGAAAGCTTAACGGAGCAACGACATGGGATTTGAGTTTCATCTGAGGTCACTACCATGTGTATTTAGTACATAAACTGTCAGCCAGCCGATTGCTTTACTTCTTGCTGCTACACCGTGCTGACAAGACCCAATCAGAACGACACAGTTGTCCACGGTTGGAATTCTTGGCTTTCAGTTTGGATTCTATACTGTCGTTGTCCCGTTAAACTTTCTACGTAGTAATCAGCCTTGCTTCATTGTTATATTTCTATTTTTGGCTGATCAGATCTTTTACAGATCCTACGTACACTGGCAGCATTTTCGTTTGCGGTCTGTTGCATCATTGTATTTATTATTACTATTATTTCTTCTAGGTTTAGCTCAAAAAAACAGGAAAGGAACAAAATGGCAATTCCAAAGCACTGCATGGGAACTTGGACAACGAAGCAAAGTAAGATGAATTCCAATTTCTTACAACTTTTATTAATAGAAATGTATAGAAGTACGTTGGGAAAACTGATATTTTAAATCTGAGATTGAAAGGTTTAAGCGTACGGGTAAATTCACAAGGACAGACTTTTCTAATATTTTGGCCGAAATTCAGACGTTACAATGATTGCTCAGAACAAATAGTGCTTGTATTTTCGTGTTTACCATAAAGTTATTATTATCAGTTGCTACAACATTTTACAAATTATAGTAGCTTTTTCAAGAGAGAAACTTCCGAATCATGTGTGATTTAGTGAATAGCTTAACATCTCGATGCACAATGTTTACAAAGTTTAATGACAGTTTCCGCCGCGAAACTGTGACGGCACAAATTTATTACTCTTCTGAGCTGCCATTAATCTTAAGTAACTTAATCTTCTTTAATTTTCTTGCAGGTTAAGAGAGGAGCTCAGAGCTTTCAAGAGACTCACGTTGATTAAAATAAAATGCCTACCATGTATGTTGATGGTTAAGGCTTTCGTGATTAAGACCAAGTTTTCATGTCTTTTGGCGGTTAATGTTTGGTTAATGAAAACTGGAGCCCGGAAAAAAGTGTTGGCGGGAAGAAAATTCTGTGTTAAAACTTAGAGACCCGCTTGTTAACGTGACTGAATAAAAAGTTCGAAAAAAAGTCTTTTGGCGGGAAAAATTTTCTGCGGTAAAAAGGATCGATGCGCTTTTAGAAGGAGTTGTCAAAAATTTCGGGAAAAAAAAACTAAGTCTTTTGGCGGGAAAATTGTCCTTAGAAAAAAAGTCTGCACTTTTGGATAGTGTCTGATTTTGAGTCAAAAATATACTAAGTCTTTTGGCGGGAAAAAATCGTACAGTTTTGCAAACGGTTTTTGCCCATCAAAAGTCAGAGTTTATGTTTGATTTCTAACTAGACCCTGTTCAAAAGTGCAGAATTTTTTTTGTTCGCGGCAACCCTACATAGTCAAAAAATAGTAAAAGAGATAGCCTACATTCCGACTAGTTTCCAGGCCCTTTTAAAAGCGCATTTTTTTGTTTATTCATACGCTCAAAACAAGACAATAAAGGAAAGAAACAATACTACTTGTAAATGTTTTTATTTGATTTTTAATACAATTAACTAATTACAATCCTTTTAACATTAAACAAAGTTATTTACAACACTCATTCGTGAGACAATAAGACTGCCCTATTAAAAATCAATAGCAAATATCCGAAGACAAAGACTATACAAGGATGAAATTCCAAGTCAAAGAAAATTTACAACGATTGTTTTGAAAACTGAACTTGGAACAGAAAAATTCAGTTCGCCTTGTTGTAGAAGCAAAGACTAACGATTTAGCTAACTTACAAGAACACTTTTCCAACAACTATCATGAAACTAAAACGAAGTATTCGTAGAGCGAATGTCGTCCAAAACATCCTATAGATCATACAACTAATAAGTGTTTACAAGTCTTGATCGCATATTCTATTACGCTATTTTGTAGCAGCAGTAATTCGCTCTGTTATTAAATTGAAAATTTTCCGTAAGATGTCCCAGTTGTCAATCAATTTTAGTCTAATTTAACCGAAAAATATTTATAAATTTATTTTTACAGTCGTTGGAAAAGTGCGCGTAAAACGCCTGATCAGAATGTTGTATTAGAATCTTAATGTTGTTGATGTTAACTTAAGTTACGAGACTTTTTGAGACAAGATATATCTACGAATTATGAAATTATTTTGTAAAGGTTTTTCTTCAGTTGAAATGACATAATTGCGGTCTCTTCTCTTCGAAGGCAAAAAATTCTGGATATGTGTAATAGAGATTTTCTCAAAACCAGACAATTCCACTGAATCTTAATTATTGCTTTCTTCTGTTTACATTTGGCAACAAACTTGAGACTATTTGAATTTGTTTGAGTTCTTTAGTAGCGATGTCCTCTGGTTGTCAAATTTCTTTCACATTTTATAATCACTTAAACTGCTTTTTCTTGTCTACGAAGAGCAAATTAAAGCCTTATGAAAATACAGAAAAAGGACGTTGTCGACGGCTAAACTACATGTAATAAATCTTACACTCTATCTCCGTGTTGCCCGCATGCTAACGGGGCACGCTGACACTTCTTGCCTTCAGTCTTCCTTCTTCATTGTCATCCCCACCAAATGCACAAGCAATGAAGGCACTGAAAAAAAGACACAAATAAACACCTTAAAATAATGACGAGATTCCATCGGATTACAAGCAGAGACATAAACACAAGACATTTCAATTTGGGTTTTTGTTTCGTCTTTCTGAATCAGGTGTGGGAAATCAGCGCTATAAATGTACATTAACAAGGAGGAAGAAACGGGTTTTTTTGCGCATTCAGGGCCAAGATTAAAATGTGCATTCTCCTTATCAATTGCCATACATTACGTTTAATGCTAGCTCTGAGAATTTAGTAGTACATCAGTACAACATGCTCCGATGATTTTCCTGCATGCTCTCTTCATCTTCTCATCACAATGTATTGATAATTGATGTTGATCTCATTAACAAACAGCCAAACAAAGAAGGGCGAAAACTTCTGTGCATATCTTAAAATGTCTCATAATGATTTTGTCACAGCGAAATCAAGACAATTTTCCATCGATTGGGGGTTTCAAGAGATGTAAAACATTATGAGTTCTAGTCAGTTCTCGACGATGTTATTCACGAAAAGGCACGAGAATTTCAGAGAAAAATATCTGTAGAAGCAACCATTGGGTTATCAACCGAGAGTTTCATGAGCTTGTGGCAAGCTTAAGAGCAAAACATAATCCTCATTGTTCGCGCTAACAAATAAAAATACGCAACTTCATTGCATTACTGGCCCAAGAGAACGAAAAAGGTGTTAGAAATCAAAGTGAGTTTCAGTTTGTTGACCATGAAAACTCGGAGTAAAATCTCAGGTAAATTCTGATTTATGTCTTGTTGGATTTTAACCTCGGAAGTTAATTGTATAATCTACGAACACAACTCCACAAGTAGATGTTGTTTTGTAACATGCGCCCCTTCGAATCGATCTCACACTCCGCTTCTATTAAAAAAAGATGAGGATGGAAACTTGTGGAGAGTTTATCAAATTTCTACTAAAAACTTTCATCAGCCTAAACCAGGAGAAGAAAAGGAATCCTTTTGTAAACCTTTATGATCAAACTTTTTTCAGAACTCCAAAATTTATTGCTTACATTCCGATCATATTTGTGATGGAGACACACAGCGCTAGCTAAAATGTCATGATTGATTCAACTCGCACAAGTCACAAAATCTGCGAGACGCGGTTTTGTGCCGACTAACAAAAAAAAAAGGAAAAAAAATAGAACTACAACAAAATCTCTTCTCCAGGTTGCTTAATTTACACTTGCCGCACGTAGCAAATCTCTTTGGAGGTCAGCATATAATTATTTTCAATTTTACAGATTTATTTACAAATTTATCTCGGCATGCTATCAATAGCTGTCATAAAGAACAGTCACTCTGATAATTTGTAGCTCCTTTATAAACCAGCTTTTAAGCTGGAAGGAAACAAAGAACCGAAGAAACTAAATGCTCTCGAGGACCATCAATTGTGAGATGTTGTCCTAATATGTCATTAAATTCTCGCCACATGTACAATGCCCATGAATTCAAAATGTTTTGAGAAAAAGTCAACAATCCGCAACATGAAAACTTATCTTTGATACCCAAATTAGCCAAAATGAGATTTTTAGCTAGATGTCAATACATTGGTACAGTAGCCACACATTCAAGAATGTAATTAAGTGAACTTTCTATAGCTTACCTTTACGTAATTCTCTTCAGTTTCCATGGTTCTGCCATTCCTACAATCCACCAAGACATGTCCCACACGGTTCTTCATCTGAAAATGAGAAAAACATGAGCGAAATAAGCAAACGTCATCCAGTGAATAACAAGTCCAGTCCTGAATCTCTGCGAGTCAACAGGTACGGTAAAGTTGAACGGTTAACTCGAGCAGCCATGATAAAGGCTCCGAGGACAACTGTAACGTACACTAGATAACTCTTGGCCTTCACTAACAAGTCAACAAGACTTTTGTCTTTATTTTTTTTCTACTATAGTCTAGATCAACTTGACTTACTGCGAACGGTTTTAGAGCCAGTCAGTTCTTAAACTAGTTCTACGAGAGTTGGCAATGGTTTCTTGATGAAACCAATTCGTCTCGCCTGCAATCCATAATTTTCCGTCAGGCTCACAATTTCTTACCTTGTTTTGATTAAGTCGCTGTTTATATGTTGGTTCCGATAACCGATCTTCAAACTCGTCTCTATGTCGAATTTGCGGGCTCTATGAACTATTAACCTTGATTTGTCCGCAAGTTTTCTGGTTCTTTAGCCCAAAAAGTCAAACATCTCCGACCACGAGGAACTGATGAATAAAATGCAAATGAGAATCGACAAAAAAAAATCGCGACGCATTAACATTTGCACGTGCAAATTACATAGCAAGGCTGCTCCGTTTATTGTTGGGCTGAATTTATTAAATTTTCCCGCTTTTTGTTTCTTTTTTTTAATTTCGTTTCTCGCCCGTTTATTTTCGGACAATCACCGCAAATTAGATCTGCATTTATCGCGCGATCTGTTTTCGAATCGAATCAGAGGGAAGACTGGGAACGACCTGGCGGTTCCAGGGAAAAAGCGGGCAGATGGCATAGAAACATTGTGACGGTGAAACTATTGGTAGCGCGCAGTTTTCCCCCATTCTGGAACGCTTCAAAGAGCGAGCCTCGGGTTGGGACCGGATTTGAAGTTCTCAGAAAGTCACACAAGTGCTTTCATCAAACCACATAAACGTAAATATCAGTTTGTTTCTTTTAAAAAACTGAAACGAGAAAAGAAAATTACCTTACTGAATAAGTTATAATGTAATCATGGCTGGTTACAGCACTCCACCCTACATAATATATATTGGTGAATTAACTTTTTTGTCAAAGGAAATTAATCTATTTCGGTAAAAGGAATCTACGAAACATTAAGTTGGAATTGCTATAATAATTTTAATTTTCATGTCTTAAAATATTTCTATTTTACATTGACATTCATACATTTTGCATTCATAACAAGCAAAGCTCATCAAAAGAGCTGATACAGAAATACAAATTCCTATTTTCATGACTGAAAGTTTGCCAATTCACAAACATATTGAATGTTTTAACTGACCTTTCGACCTGTTAGACAATAAACGACGGTTTCTAATCCTTCAGGGGCACCCAACGACCGTTTTCTCTCAAATGCTTTTAAACGCTGTTTTAGGCTATCTGGGGTACTTTTAAAGCTCTGTGTGTTAATTTTAGGTTGCGCTAAAAAAATTTTATCTTTTCGGTTATTCTAGGGGAACTTGAGTATTCTCGAATTTATTAGGGCTTTTTTGTCCATTCCCCGAAAACCTTAGGTCTTATCGCCTTTCCGAAAATGATAGCTGACCTTTTTTCGGTACCCAAAACGACATTTTTTATAATTCGAAAACAACAGACATTAAATTTCTCATATCACGAAAGTTCGAGGTGACAATTCTCTTCAGAAAATCAGAGGAGATTAGAGGCCTTCCGAACAGATAATTTACCGAAACGATCCGTTGGGTGCCCCTGATCCTTACTAACGAAAAGGTCATTTCTGAATTGCCTTGGGCCTCTGTTTCAATACGAGTCCTCATGCAAGACCCTTCATATGAAGGCGGAACACATTTTCATATGAATGCTTTCGCACGAAGACTCGTTTTGAAACAGAGGCAAAAGACAACTCGGAAATGGGCTGTTACTTCAAAGCCGTAAAAAAGTCCTGAGCCTGCGTTTCATTAGATCAGCACCACTGACCAAAAACACATGGGCTCTGGGAATGAGTGCATTCGCGGATTCAGGAACAATCTCGTATGAAGACCATGAAGAGACCAATAGTCCTGAAGATTTCAATTGAAGCAGCGATGAGCTGTGTTACGTAAAAGGGTTGGCCTCGTCTGTCACGCCTTCCTCCATAATAGACTCAATTAGAGTCTTGCCATTGATTATCTTGGTTGTGGCCACTAGATAGTCTGTGGGGCCTGGGACAGAACAAAACAAAGAATTTTGCCGCTGTCTTTTTTAGAAGTAAACATAGGTCAATAGAACCTCTTCCACTAGCACTTTTAAGCATCAAGAAATAATTGCTCGCTGTTAATTTAAACAACTGTCTATTAAACAAGATCCCTGTAACTTGATTAATAACATTCGTTCCCTTTGAGCCTCGTCCACACCACGCCGAAGGAATTTGAAAACGGAGGATTCACTCTGAAAACGTATCAAATGTTTTCGGACCACACAACGCCGAGGAATTTAAAAACGCAACAATCACCGGTCATTTTGGATTTTCGTTTAAGGAAAGCTCCGTCAGGGAAATCGAGTGACTATCGTGACTGCATCGTTTTCGAAAAGCTTCGTTTTTAAATTGTTGTCCGTCCATGAGAAAACGTAACGCCGGCGTTTCCAAATTCCTCCGGTTTGAAGAGCGTTTTCAAAAAGCTCCGTTTTAGGGACGGATTAGTGTGGACGGTAGGCCAAGCCGTAGAAATAAAGCTGCGTTTGCTAATTCCTTCTGCGTAGTGTGGACAGGGCCTTGGAAAGAAAACACAGTGAACAAAGGTTGCAGTTAACAGTTACTGAGTAGGTACTACTGAAAGTAGAAGGGAAACAATTTTCCGCTAATGAAAAATCAGATAACGGCAACGCTTTTGGGAGCAGTGATTTCCTTTTGAAAACCACTAAACATTTAGACACAAAGAAACCATGACCAAACACTGAAGCTGTCGATCGAATTAGTTCTCATCAAAACAATCAATCAATAACCTAAAAGAGTAAAACCCGCGTGTAAGAACCTACTTTTTTGAAGTCTGGCAAAATAGGTTGTATTTTGGGGAAGTTATTGGCAATTTAGGCTAAGTAGGTTCTTTCAAATTAGGTTCATAATCTCTATGAGGAAGATATAGTCGTTGATTAACAGAAAAATAAATAAACTTGGGTTTGGCCCTTGAATATACAGCATATATTCACAGCTGTATTGTGCATTTTCCTGTACTAATGTAATCTCAAAGTCACACTCCTTGGTTGAAATGTTTATCATAATTTAGCTGTAAACCACATATATAACATGCGGGTTTTTACTGTAATGAAATAAATTTAGAAACAGAAACATGATTACTCACTATTTTCCTGTTGTGCTAAAAACCTCAGAGCAGATATTTCAGCGTGTGTACAGCCACCAATGAAATAAACTAAAGTTACTTTAGGTGGACCATCAACAGAACTCTCTCCACTGGTGGACGGCCCTAAAAAGATTGTTAACAGAACTCTTGAGTTATTTTGGCCACGTGCAAAACTACCTTAAATTGAAGGAAACCTAAAACTAATAGTTTACAAAGATAGGAAAACACCAAAGGGATAATAATAAACTATAAAGGAGCAAGGATGGTTAAAGATGGGGAAGATTAACACGGATTACAAACCACGAACTTGACAAATTTAGGCTAAACGTTTCAAGATGCGCAATCCGTGACGAAGAAATTGTGTCCCGCGTTTATATAAGCACAACACTAAAATTGCTCTGAACGTTAGAGAGCTGGTGAAGAACCATCGTCCACTGACACGTCACAGCGACAAAATCATGTTAACGCTGTTAACAGAAGTTCCTTCCCCTAACCCCCCCCCCCCCCGCCCCCTTCCTAGAGTAAATTATAAGACCTTACCGTACCCCAATTCGCAATAAGCCAATCAGAAACCGTGTCTACTGTCTTGATATCCTGCGATATCAACTCAATGGTCTGATATGGTTAGGATATCATGGTCACTTGGCCAAATTTGGGTCTGGTAAATACCTAATCGTGCCTTTATTTGCACGCTTCGGCTGCATATCACGCTCGTTCGGTCTCTCCATGGGTATTTTGGCTCGACTACGTCTCACAAAGTACGAACCTTGGCTCGACCAAACTCGCCTGATATACCGCCGAAGCGTGCCAAAAAAGGCACGATTAGGTATATACCGTACCTAAGTTCAAGACAACAGGCACTTTTGATTAGCTACTCGCAAATTACGGCAAAAGAAAAACAAAAAGGTTGTTGGAGCAAGCTCCTTCTCACTTTTCTGAAGTCCAGGAGGTAGTCGCTGGATTTCTTCAACTACAGGCCCCGGCAGTAACCGAAGAACCTGAAGAAAATTAACAAAATAAAGAATATCACATTTTGGCGAGACATTTGTTAACCGTTACACCAGTTAAATGTTTTCCTGCGCTTTCCACATTTTACATTTTTTCCCGCACTTTCCAAATATTACCTGTTTTCCCGCCCTTTCCACCTCTTACACGTTTTCTGTCGCTTTCTCCTGGTTACAAGTTTTCCCGCAGCTTTCAAATATTTACCCGCGTCCACTACCAGTTGAATGTTTTCACTAATTAATTGGGTTCTTGTTTTGAGTTGATATTGACTGGCGCTCTATGACGACTTCTTGTTTGTTCGTTGGTGGATTTTTACCTCTTCCAGTCCTCGCCAGCCCTGAGGCCGAGCCAAAAACTGAGCCAGTCGTACTGTCAGCGGCGCGTATCCTGAAAACACGTAGGCGATGTCGTTTGGATTCTGCAAAGTGAGAGCACAAATTACGAACAGAAAACACGTGATCCTACTAATATAAAAATCCCACGCTAACTTTTGGAATAGAACGTTTCGTAATTGCCACACCCTGTGCAAAAATTGGTTTTCACTGACGCATGAGCGTAAGAGTAGAGTAATAAGCGCCTTCCGTAGCCTTAAACACCTAGGCGAATTTGTCACAATAAATGTGTTTTTTTTGAGACCTCAGATGTAACTGAAACCAGCAGATGATTGTTCAAAACATGGGCCACAAACCTTTGCGTACCGCAGGAAAATCTTTTACAAACGAAGAGGGGATATACTTTACAAGGATCATTATTGTCGAGATTTCCAAACCTGCCCGGAACAAACTCAACATTAGCGAGTCCCTCTGTTTTCCGAACGGGGGAGGGGGGGGGGGGGGGGAGGAGGGCGGGGCGAGTGCATATAATAACAAAAACAACGACTGTTCTAACTTTCGGATGATCACTACAATCTGAACAACATAAAACTATAGATTCACAAAAAGGTTTTCGCCCTATCCTTCTTCACCCAATCCCGCCTTTTAAAATCATCTCAGTAGGCTAGCATGTACAACAAATCACTGTTTACCTGTTCCTGTACGTCTTCAACGACAAGCTTTAATGACTTGCGCAGTACATTGTAAGATCGCGACGTCTGCAATCTAAGCAGGCCAGCTGACTCCAGCGGAGAAAGCGTCCTGTACGCATGCTCAAAACCATATGTCTAGAAGAACATGAAAAAGTAGTCACAGTGGATCCTCCAGTTACAGTATTTCTCACATTACAGCATGGATTTTCAATCCCAACCACAGAGCCTTCCATACGCTTTACAGTAGTGTGGCCCTCAGAAATTCAACTAATCTGTAAAGAATATGAACTATTTAGCGTAATGTGTTTAAGTTCTTTTTTCTTTTTTAACTCGTGATTGCGTTAGCAAGTTGTGTGTTGTAGTGGGTGATCAGATTATTCAAATGATATGCAAATGAGGGGCCGGTCACCACCCTTAAGTTGGTGTTGTTTTATTCTGTCAGCGAGAAATGAACGAGTGATAGCGTAGCTAGGACATCGGAACTCATGCACAGTGAAACCGAAATTTTCTAGTTTTTCTCTTTTTATTATGCTTTCAAGCTTTTTTTCTTCTAACTTAGCACTATGCAGACACACTGCCACCGTCGGCAGTTTCTCGTGGGGTCAAACGAAGAGTATCCGATTCTTTAATAATGACCATATCAGGAAGAACTCGAACGGAACAATTCAAATCTTGCCACGTCAGCTTGTCGTCTTCGGAATACACCGTGACATTTAATAACACAACTCACGAAAGTCACGCGCTCAGGCAAGTCACGGAAACAGGATTTTCATCGGAAAAAGATAGGTGTTTCACAGGCTGAAAGGCAACAGAGACGGCACTAGTTATCCTGTGTTTACAGCCGCCCTCCTCGAAAGAAAAAAAGTCATCTCTCCGAGTTTTTCTTTTCGGGGATGGTGGCTGTGACACAGGCCAGGCACTAACCTGTAATATTTCACGACAATAGAACTCCAGCATCTTGGGTTTGAAGCCATTATTTGTCAAACACTGAGCACACAACAAACGAAGGACCTTGTCAAAAGTACAAGAAAACAAAAAAAGAAAATTAGCGGGCGATTGGTAGAGCATGTGTGAGGTGCGGGAGGGAGGGGATGGTGGGGTAAACAAGCGCTACTTTATTTTGCAACCAAATGCTACTTTATTCTGTCCAAGAGCGGGCAAAATAAACCAAATCCTGAACCATGATACCCGGACTATTCTAGCTCTTCGAGAGGGCAAGACTGCGTTATCATCCCTTCTCTGAATTACCCGTTGTTTTCCGCAAGAAATGTTTTTTATGCCATAGGGACCATTCATTTTTTATGAGGGAGGGGGGGCTGGTGGGATTTGGGAAGCACCATTTAAAAATCGCATGACCCCCCCTCAGCTTGCCAATTTTTTCACATGGCCCCCCTTATAGCGGTCATTTTTTGGGATGACCCCCCCCCAAAAAAAATTGAACAAACAATATTTAGATTTCAACTTTTTTAATATTTCCCTATTATGCCCCTACTTCACGTTATTGTGCTCACTATGAAGACAATATTTACAATCCCTATACGACAGAGAGCTGTTGTTTAAAAAACAAATCAAAAGAAAGAGAAGTCAATTTCGAATCTCCTAGTTATGGCTCGCCCTGAGCGTGTGGCATTTGGTCTCTCATTGGCATCTTCCTCATCTGAATTGATGAATGCAAGAATGACGTCATTTGAGTCATCTTCTCCCCCAGAGTCAATGGCATCACTGTCATACTCATCATTGTCACTTTCATCCGTTTCACTGCTGTCACACTTGCCCTGTTGTCATTTTGTGTCAATGTCCTGGCATTTCTCAGTGTTGGTTGGCCAGCTCTGAGAGGCCTCTTCTGCTGCAAGCATGAATGTCTTACAATTGCCTTTACTTTCTCACTCTTGCTGCTTTTTAAATGCGCAAAATTCCAAAATGCGCAATAATGGCGAAAGCGACGAGTCGTTTAAGAAAAGGTTTACAGCTGAACGATCCAGGCAGTTTGACATCTTACAAGCAAAAGAAGCAATCTTTCTAAGTGCGGATGGCTATTCAGAAAGGGCGGGTGAGTTTTCCGTGCCAGGGTACCAGTTGAAGCCCAGTGATGGAAGAAAACTGAACTTTTCCATCAAAGAGCTCAGAGCAATTGTGGAAAAGTTGAATGTCATATTGAAAGATGTAAAGGAACACGATTCCACACTCTTTCAGTCCAATGGGCTTGCTTTAAAGCAGGGCGAAGAATTTGCCCACAGTTTTAATGTAAAACAGATCAAATGTATAGAAGCTAAGTTGACGAAGGTCACGCAGGACATGGAAGCACTAGAAAATAAGAAGAGCAATTATAACAGCATATTCAAGGGCACACTCAAACAGCACATCAACAAAAGGAGAAGGAAAAAAGAAAACCGCAGAAAGTCAAATGAAAGAAAGAGGAAGCGGGCTGAAAACAACATCCAACGAGTTTATGGAATCTGTGTTGGAAACCCGCTAGGAAATGATCTTCCACAATGCCTTGTGTACCCTCCTAGAACGGCCGTCCCGGAAGAGTGTATTAAAGTTGAGGATGTTGCCACGTCGTTATTTAGAAGAGATGGGCCATACATTGCACAGCTCTTGGAAGGGAATTATTTCACCACAAACCTTGAGCAGGAAGTCAGAGATTATGTTTACACCTTCATGTACCCTGAAGAGTACACTCTGACGGAAAGCATTGCTGCTTCTTGCAGCATTGGTGAAACAGACTTCCATGACAGCACAAGCGGCGACGAAGAACTCGACGACAGCGAAGATGAAGATGAGTGCCAGTGAAAGTTGCATTCGAAAATAACAGTGTTAAATACTTCTTTTCAGTAGCTACAAATGCTTTTTATCGCCAAACGATTTTTTAAAGCAGAAGGAAAGTTTGTAATAAATTTGTATCCTGCCTTCTATGTTTATTCTATAGCAATTTTTTTGATATTCAAACATTATGCCATTTTAAAGCTTTACTAAAATATTTCACGTGACCCCCCCTTTTTCCCTTATTTTTTTGGGATGGGCCCCCCTTCGAAAGCCATTTTTTTTCGCATGCCCCCCCCCCCCAAATCCCACCAGCCCCCCCTACCTTATAAAAAACGAACGGTCCCAATTATGGCAAATCCTTTTTGACCAAGCTTCTACGCTTGTTTACGTCTCGGTCCAATAAATAAAACACACACAAAAAAACTTGGTCAATACCCAGCCAGTTTGTTCAATAACCATGATTTTTTGTCAACTTAAAGTTAATCAAGGTGAACCAGCTATAGGTCGGATTTCCAACGTATCACTGACGCTCAAAACGTCAGCTTTTTCAATTTGCCACGGACGGTGGTTTACCCATCTCTATTAACTTCAAGTTAATAATAATCAGTTAATACAGTTGGACCCCGCTCACTCAAACTCGGTTATTTGGAATTCTCCGTTATTTGGAATTTAAAACCGTTTCTCTTGTATTTGCCCTTCAGTCGTTTACTGTCGGCTAATTCGAACTGTTTTTCGTTTCCATTGAGAGTTCGAAATAGCGGGGTTCAACTGCACTTGTAGGCTTCTTTTGCTTACCGTTAAAAGCGGCTTCTTTATTCCGAAGCATTTCTCTATGTATGGGCTGATTTTGTCCGTGTCCAGTCCCTGCGCGAGTTCTGAGGAGACATGAATGTGACCAACATCGATTTTCTCCTTGTTATATCAATACATTAGCAAGGGAACGGGGCTTGAGAATTAATGTTTTACAGTCACTGACACCATCATCTCTATAGCATCCGAGGTTTTCACGTGACGTCATAGTCGCCATGTAGGTGATCAGTGAAAAAAGTATCCTAATTAGCTTTTTTTTTCTTTGTAACACCAACATGGTCTCCACATGTGCGTTGCCATTTCAGTCTGTCAGGATTGGTTTTAAACCACCTATTCCCGATAATGCAGATAAAGGGTGTATAGCTTAAACCTATAAGGCATTTTTAATCACACGCCATTCGGTTAATGGGGTTCAGAGCGGGCTGTTTGGGGAGTCCGTGGGGCCAGGTCTAGTTGATATCCTCATCCGGGAGGGGCAAGGAACGCGGGCTCACAAATCAGAAGTTTCAGAAGTTTCTAACAACCTTCTTCATGCGTCATTAGGGACGTTACGCATATACAACGTCGACGGCGAGGACGACGCGTATTAGAAAATGTATTTACAGTTGGACCCGCCAATTAGTGTCGGTTTTTTCGAATTCTCCGTTACTTGGAACTCAAAACCATTTCCCTTAGATATGCCCTTCATTCATTTACTATCAGCTATTTCGAACTCCCGCTATTTCGAACTGTTTTCTTTTTCCCCTGAGAGTTGAAATAGCGGCATTCGACTCTATAGTGACTCTATGTACAGTTTTCTTCGGAAATTCACAGTTATCTAGATCTATTCAGTCTGTCTGTTTACATCAAAAAATTCCTTGCTGAATATGCTGCGAATGTCTTCTGTACCATAAAGAAATACGAAAAACAAGCCGAAGAGGTTCATGTTCCCTAAACAAAACTTGCAAATTAGTCATTTCACGTTGTTGATTTGCAAAAGACGGCTGCGAAATGAAAAAATGGGACATGATGTACTTTAAAGATCCATTGTTCTGGTCATTAAGCCTTGTGGTTGGCGACGTTTCGTTGCCATTACCGTGTGTTTTTACGTAAGGTCCCTACTCGTGCAAATGACGTCCGCGGTTTTTTCCTCAGATCGTCGGCACGAGCGGAAATTTTCCTATTAATCACTTTTTTCTCACACGATCAATAGGACGTGAATATGCATTTAAGACAAAACCACAAAACATAAACGAACACAAAAGAGTGCTTCCTAGCTATTAGCGACTTTCAGAAAACCACAACGGCCATGGTCGCGAAACAAAAGGATTAAAAAGCAGTACAGTGGCTACGGAGTAATCCTTGACACATTTCTTTACCGTCCTCTGCAAAACAGCCACCAAATTGCGCTGTCTGGAGAACGTGAACCAAGAAGACTAATTTTTCAAATTTCTATTTGCAATATAACGATGTGTTTCACATTCAGGTTTCAAGATGGGCCCCGTCCACACCACGGCGGACAGGGTCATCACATGGTTATCGTGACGCCATCGATTTCGAAAAGTTCCGTTTTCAAAATGTTTTCCGTCCACATGAAAACGAAAAGCCGGCAGTTTCAAATTCCTCCGTTTTCTCCGTTTTCGTGACGGACTAGTGTGGACGCCAGGCCTAACAGTAGAAATAAACCTCAGGTTTCAAATTCCTCCGGCGTACTGTGGACGGTGCCATAGTCTTGACAAAGAGAAACAAACTAAACGGTTTAAGATTATCGCGAGATTCGCCGGTAAAATATAAATTCATTTTTTGACTGAAGTTGTCCAAAGGGTCCTGGTTACTTGAAAGAAACGAAAGATAACGAATAAAACAATTGTCGTGTAATTGCAGGTACGCTTGTATAAGATGACGGTAAACCTACGTTACTATAATTATATTTTGTTGTATTCGTTATATTGTATTTATTTTCTTCTCATTTATGAGCAGACTGAGAAAGATAGCGGTTTTTTTGAGCTAGCAACCGCCTTTTTCTTTCTTCAGATTGTACGTTCGAGCGGACATTTTCTAACTAATCAATTACTCATTTTTTTCACGCACAATAGAATATCTCTACATGCATTTAAACTGAAAGCAAATGGCTTTCATCGACAAAAAGAATGAACGAACAATAACATTCTCAGACTGATTGTGTCTCACAACTGAGAACAAAATATACCGTAATTCATTCATTACCGAAAAAAAATTAAAAGCTTCAGATAAAGTGTTAATTACGTTACAAACAAGGACTGCGTGGCAGGTGTGCAGTATTGACATCATAGCCTCGTACGCAGACATTCTTTTGACTCGTCACGCACTCCACCGAGAAAGAAATGCGTGGGTTAACACATTGACGTCACTAGGTAAGCGCCTACAAATTTGCATACTGATTTGTTTGTTTCCACCTAGAAACGTGAAATAAAAGGTTTGTTACCACGAGTACGCGACGAAACGACAGCAATCTCGACAAATATCACATTTAATTACCTCTATCCGGAATTTAACATTTGCGGGACAGTCTCCGCTGATTTCCTATTCAACACGAGGCGATGTCTTTGATAATTTGACCTTATCCAGTTCGCATCACAGAAACTGCGAACGACGAGCGACAATTCAGTTGAGGTCTCAGTTCATATCGTTCGTATGGCCGATCAGTGAACCTGGGAGCACCATCACTATGGGTTCTGGCGCATCGAAAAAACTCATAATCGTAGAGCCGCAAGCTGACGTGACGCCATTTTCCAGCCATCAAGAATATCCAGTACACATTACTCCTCAACCAAGGATGTCGCAAGAACAGTGGTTGAATCACGACAGGGAACACGAGAGAAACAAGGAGAGTTCATATCCAGGAAACGTTGAATGGGATGTGTCACACACAGACACGCTTACCAGATACAAGATGAACTACCCAAAGCAAGCAGATGATTTTCAAACAATGTTTGAGAACATGCAAGTGTTACGAAACACTATTAACAACAATTCAAAAGGACGAGATCTGTATTCCAAGTTGGTGGGCGAGACGGTTGATAGCTTAGGCACAACAAGCTACAGCACCTATACCTCAGCAGGGTCACACGTGGCCACCGACTACAACAGAATCGTGGACTTTGCGGTGGAAATCGAAGGAGCAGAGCTGTTGCAAAGGTTCGCTCAGAATTGCTTCAACGATTTCTACGAGATGGGCGGTGAATTGGACGATGATAACAGCTCCTCGGAAGATGAATCGTGGGAATTTACTTGTTTTGATTGTCTACAACAAGTGCTAGCAACGATACAAAACTTTGCAGACTTTCACGACGGCTTTTGTTCGGCAAGTGGCCAAGCGGGAGTAGTCCCAATGTGCCTTGAAAACATCGTAAGACTCGATCGCGAAAATGACAATTGGCAACGTGGAGACGATGAATCGGAGCCGCTTCAGCTTATTGATACCTGCCTTGGAATTTTGCATAACATTTCGCGACGGCTGAGAGATCGCGAGTTGTTTGCTGACAGCGAGAAAACATTGCTTTATTTTGCCAAGGTTAAGAACACAGGAGTTGCTGCTACAGCCCTACTTTGCCTTGCTTACCTGGTAAATGAAGACACCAACCATCTAATTTCAGCAGATGAAAACTTGCTTTGCTTTATTATCACAATGTTAAACGAAGCGTATCAGTCTGAGGACCGCAGATGCGATGGATATTCCGCAAAAGAACTTGCAGAAGGTCTGAGTCACCTTGCCATCAACGATAACAATAAGAAGACTCTGGGCCAAAATGGAGCGATTCGTGTATTAACTGCGATTCTCCAAACTTCAAACGATGACGAGGAAACAGCGAGCGGGGCAAGGGCTCTCTGGATGTTAGCTTTCGACGACACCAATAAAGATGAAATAAGACAACACGAAGGAACGTTGGATACATTACGCGCGTTACACCACAGTGCAAACCCTGAAGTACAAAAGGCAGCCGCAGGGGCATTATGGGAGATTGAAGGAAAGAAGGCAAGGAACAACGCCGACAAGACTGAAGAGACCACTGGAAATCACGTGATGATCAGCTACCAATGGGATGCTCAGGAAGTGTTAGTGGAAGTGAAGAACAAGCTTCAGAAGAGTGGATACCGAGTATGGATGGATTTGGAGCAAATGGGTGGCTCCACACTGGAAGCGATGGCCAAAGCTGTGGAGAACGCTGCTGTTGTACTGGTCTGCGTGTCACAGCGCTACAAAGAAAGTCCTAACTGTCGATCAGAAGCTGAATACGCTTATCAGCTGAGAAAAGATATCATTCCTTTGATGATGCAACGCAATTACAAGGCAGATGGCTGGTTGGGAATGCTTGTGGGAACAAAGCTGTGGATTGGCTTTCAGAGTAAGCAGATTATTGATTCAGGTATAGGAAAACTTATCAAAGAGTTAGGAGGGAGAGGAAAAGATCTTGACACGACAGATGGGCCTGGAGAAGCACTGATTCGACTAACTGAAGCAAGTGTTGTCACAGCACCACCCCCACAGTCAGTGACCAATGTGTCCACATGGACAAATCAAGACGTCAAAAAATGGCTGACGGAGATTGGATTGGAACAAGTGTGCAAAGAGGATATTTCCGAGTTCAATGGTCAAACACTGATTGATCTTCAAGAGCTCCGCGGAGAATGTCCGGACTATTTCTACAAGTGTATAGAACACACTCTAAACTTGAAGAACATGTTTCACCTTCTCAAGTTCAGGAAAGAGCTCGACAAACTTCTAAGTCATTAACTGAGACCAACTGCTTGGTGGGTCGATAGTTTGTTAGTATCTTTCGCAGCCCGGCTCTCTTTGGGGTGTACCATAACGTTGCGTGACCCGTGACGAGGAGTGTTGGAGACTATGCAAGAAACGCGGAGTAGAATATGAGGATTTCAAGTATTACTTGTTGTTTCTTCTACCACCGCGGAGTCACTCGCAAACAATGTATAAAAAGGACAGCGACATAGCAAACTGTAGGTTAACGTTGAGTCGCAAATGGTTTTTACTCTGACCAATTAGCTATGAACATTGACGTGTCCAACGAGCAACTTACATTTATCTTAGCTATTCGAATAATATGGATTTGATCACGCATATCTATGTCGTTTGTAATTTCTAGCAGTCTTCCGTATCATATTGGTCGCTATCATAACCCAAAGAAACCGCCGTTAAAATAGTATACAATCAACACCCGTGCCAGTGGGGGTACTCTGGGGCAAAGAGAAACCGGAGGGGGAGAAACAGCTGTAAGCTAACAACCCCAAGTATACCTCAAGTTTTTCAAAGCACTCACCCCATCCCACCAAAAAGACATATCAAATATCATATAATATTTTTATCTCATAATTTAACTCAACAAAATACATATCAAGGTACAACTGACTCTAATGAGGCCCACGTCAAACGTCCAACTTCACTTGCGACGACCTAAACTGAGCGAATTAAGCTCATGATAAGTTCGAAGTTTGACTCAACTGAGTTCGTCCCACTGAATTAAGATCGCCCAACATGTTCTATTCGTCTGAAGCAGACGGACAGAACGTGTTGGTCGATCTAAATTCGAATTAAGTTCAACGTTTGACCCAACGGTCCAGCTTCACCCGTTTGGATCGGCAATTTAGTTCGTCTCGGGTGAAGTTAGATGTTTGACCTGACCCTAAAATTTCCCAACGAAAGCTGACAATCAAAACAATCGTTGTGCAGGTATAATTAGGCTTGTATAATATGATGATAAACCAGCATTATTAAAACTATATTTCGTTACATTGGTTACAAAAAGGCCAGTTTGCTCAGTGCACTCTTGCAATGTAGTCTTAAGTGATTCCACTGAATTGCATTTCACATCCTTGCTGTATACGATTTTTACGTCATTAACGCGCGCGTACAAGAACGTGCACATACACACCATCTACAGCTTTCCCTGTAGCAGAGCAGGTGACAGCAGAATATATTTTCGTTTTCTCTTAACCATTTGACTACAAAGTGTCACAAAATAAATGCCGTTTTTAACTCAGTTGAAGCAGTTTTTGGGCTGCCATGACGCTAAATGTGTCTTAGTTTGGCTGAAAAAGCTATTAATACATAAATTTGAAAGACATATTTTGATTTAAGGTGCCTTGCAACAGTTTCCAGGACTTCCCAAGACTTTAGATTTTGATGGGTCATTATAACCGCTTTTTATCAGTTGATGCTACAATCATGGTATCAAAAGACTGCCCATTCATTGGTGAACACGTTGTTGTCATTTTCGTGATACAAAGCACCCTTACTTTTAGCTTTAACTGTTATAACTCAAAAACGAGCTCGGTGAAAATTTAAAGGTGGCTCTGAAGCACCTACACAAAATTTTTTTAAAACAAACTTTGCCAAAAGTTGCATCTTATCCTGCAAATCAAAATTCGATAATAAAAAATTGGGGTCACCGAGCTCGTTTTTGAGTTATTAGCAGTTAATGCTAAAAGTAAGGGTGTTTCTAACACGTTGTAATATTACTATGGTAACCAATTATGCAATAAAAATTACCATTATTGTTTCACCAATGGCTGGGAATTTATGTGATACCAATATTATAGTATCACTTGATAAACAGACGTAATATTCATCCATAAAAGAGTAGCGGTTGGAAAAGTGCTGGAAACTGTTGCCAGCCTCTTAAAGAAAAGTTTAAAACTGTGGTTTCAGATATTTCATTTTTAATGCTGTACAGAAGATATCCGTTGGAAAAATTGGTTAAGTGCCCTTATAGAGAATTCTTTAAATTACTTTACAATCTTCATTCTCTATACAATTTTCTATTCTAAGAATTTGACTATTTTAAACAATAGGTTATATTGTAAGATCAAAGTCTATTTTGGTGAACAGCTCCGACATTTTTTTATAGAGGGGCAAATATTTTCAATAATTGTATATGAATCTAGTTCTATCTCTAGTGATTGTTTTTTTTTTTTTTTTTAATAAATGTGTATGAATCTAGTTCTAGATTTTTATACAGTTTTTTAGACTTTGGCATATTTTATATTATTCTCTATTTATTTATTTATTTATTTATTTATTTATTTATTTATTTATCTATTTATTTATTTATTCATTTATTTTACGCAGGACCCATTTTGATAGCAGTTTTTATAACTGAAATGGTCATCCTGCATAAATATGCTTGTTTGTTCGTCTATTGATTGATTGATTGATTGATTGATTGATTGATTTTAATGGAAGAAATGACTTTTTTCATGCTTCCTAACGAAAAACGTTACTAAAACAGTAATCCATATTACAATTTTGCAATATTCATAACATAATTACGTTAAGACGGATGATATAAGGCGCTAACTGTGAAAGCATTCCATTGTCTGGACGGTGCTTTTTCACGTTGAGGGAGTCTGCTTTAAATTATGCAGTCTGAATCCTGCATGCCGGAGCATTATACGGAAATTAATTTAAAATAAGTCAATGTTTACTTACCTGTTTCGCATTATACTCTAAGAATCACAATTATCCTAAAGGAAGGAAGCCTCCCAAGCAGACGCTCTTAACGCGTCACCGGCCGTAAGAGTGTCTACCTGGGAGCCTAACAGGAATGTAACCTTTGCTTAATTTTATATTTTATTAACGAATTAATTCTTCTCGAAAGATAGAAACACAACCAGTCGTGGTCTTCCCCAACAGTGACCGGAATTTCCGTAATCTGCCCCAAAGTAACGTCGAAATTACAGCCATGTAGAATACCTGATCTACAGACGGTGCTTTAACTTGGTGTGTTATCGAAAAATTGACCGTCAATACGCATTTGAAAGAAAGTCATGAAACATAAACAAACACAGATGGCTGCCTGTGTGCTCTTTTGTCCACAAAAAGAACCAGCGCCTACAAAATTTACATAGTGAATTGTTTGACTCCGCCCAACTTGAAACAAGGAAAATTCAGGGCGGCCGTAAATTCTCGGAAGTAAAGGTCCAAAAAACGTCCTTTCTAATATTAGTTATAGACTGAAATTTGGCAAGATATCTAATGAGGAAAGACCTATTGTGTAAGAAAATGTAAAAAAATGGATATCGAGAATTTGATCATAGTGGCACTTACCTGTATATTTACTTCTCGTGACAATCCGTTGACAGCTATCAATAACAGGTAATTAATGCAAAGAAACTTTTTCCGTAGAAATGTTTTTAAATGAAAGATCGGAATGAGACCTATTTGAAAAAGCGAAGAACAATTTTTTTTTTTCGAAAAATGGTCAATTTTGGGGTATACTGATACCTTAAAAATGGTCGGGCTTAATTATTCTCGCGTAAAATAAAAACAGTCTGCTCGAATTACGTCTCGTCTCATTCCCTTTTAGGGTAAAGCGTCTCGCACTGTACTCACACCAGTTTAAGCTACTGCCAACGTCGTGCTGCAGTGTTAGTTTAGTTTGTCATACCGTTCGTGTGGTCGATCAGTGATGCTGGTAGCACCATCACTATGCGTTCTGGCGGATCGAGACACCTCCAAATCGTACAGCCGCAAGTTAACGTGACGCCATTTTTCAGCCATCCAGAATATCCAACTCAACCAAAGATGCTCCAAGAACAGTGGTTAAGTCACGGCAGGGAGAACGAGAGAAGCGAGGAGAGTTCTTCTCAGGAAGACGTTCAATGGAATGTGTCACACACAGGCACGCTTAGGAAATACAAGATGAACTACCCGGAGCAAGCAGAAGATTTTCAAAAAATGTTTGAGAACATCCAAGTGCTACAAAACACTATGAACAACAGTTCAACGAGAAGTGATCGGTATTCGAAGGATGTGACGAAGGCAATTCGTAACTTACTAGCCATACACAGGGACATCGTAACTTCAACTGGGACTGTGGCTAGTGAAAAAATGAGAGTCGTGGACTTAATGGTGGAAATCGAAGCAGCAGACTGTTGCAAAGGTTCGCTGAAAATTATTTCAAAGATTTCTACAAGATGAGCGGTGAACAGGAAGATGATAACAGGGAAATTTGTTTTTCTTGTCTCCAACGATTCCTAGTAACGATACAAAATTTTGCAGACTTTCACGACAGCTTTTGTTCGGCAAGTGCCCAAGCGGGAGTAGTCCCAATGTGCCTTGAACATATCGTAAGACTCGATCGCGAAAATGACAATTGGCAAAGTGGAGACGATGAATCGGAGCCGCTTCAACTTATTGATATCTGCCTTGGAATTTTGTATAACATTTCGCACCGGCTGAGAGATCGTGAGTTGTTTGCTGACAGCGAAGAAACATTATTTTGCCAACGTTAAGAAGACAAAAATTGCTGCTCCGGCCCTGCTTTGCCTTGCTTACCTGGTAAATGAAGACACCAACCATCTAATTTCAGCAGATGAAAACTTGCTTTGCTTTATTATAATAGTGTTAAAGGAAGCGTAACAGTCTGAGAACCGGAGATTCATTGGTTATTCCGCAAAGGAACTTGTAGAAGGTCTGCGTCACCTTGCCATCAACGATAACAATAAGAAGATTCTGGGCCAAAATGGTGCGATTGGTGTGTTAACTGTGATTCTTCAAACTTCAAACGATGACGAGGAAACAGCGAGCGGGGCAAGGGCTCTGTGGATGTTAGCTTTCGACGACACCAATAAAGATGAAATAAGACAACACGAAGGAACGTTGGATACATTACGCGCGTTACACCACAGTGCAAACCCTGAAGTACAAAAGGCAGCCGCAGGGGCATTATGGGAGATTGAAGGAAAAACGGCAAGAAGCAACGCTGACAAGACTGAAGAGACCACTGGAAATCACGTGATGATCAGCTACCAATGGGATGCTCAGGAGCTGTTAGTGGAAGTGAAGAACAAGCTTCAGGCGAGTGGATACCGAGTATGGATGGATTTGGAGCAAATGGGTGGCTCCACACTGGAAGCGATGGCCAAAGCTGTGGAGAACGCTGCTGTTGTACTAGTCTGCGTGTCACAGCGCTACAAAGAAAGTCCTAACTGTCGATCAGAAGCTGAATACGCTTATCAGCTGAGAAAAGATATCATTCCTTTGATGATGCAATGCAATTACAAGGCAGATGGCTGGTTGGGAATGCTTGTGGGAACAAAGCTGTGGATTGGCTTTCAGAGTAAGCAGATTATTGATTCAGGTGTAGGAAAACTTATCAAAGAGTTAGGAGGGAGAGGGAAAGATCTTGACACGACAGATGGGCCTGGAGAAGCACTGATTCGACCAACTGAAACAAGCGTTGTCACAGCACCACCCCCACAGTCAGTGACCAATGTGTCCACCTGGACAAATCAAGACGTCAAAAAATGGCTGACGGAGACTGGATTGGAACAAGTGTGCAAAGAGGATATTTCCGAGTTCAATGGTCAAACACTGATTGATCTTCAAGAGCTCCGCGGAGAATGTCCGGACTATTTCTACAAGTGTATAGAACACACTCTAAACTTGAAGAACATGTTTCATCTTCTCAAGTTCAGGAAGGAGCTCGACAAACTTCTAAGTCATTAACTGAGACTAACTGCTTGGTGGGTCGATAGTTTGTTAGTATCTTTCGCAGCCCGGCTTTCTTTGGGGTGTAGCGTAACGTCGCGTGACCCGTGACGAGGAGCGTTGGAGACGATCCAAGTAACGCGGAGTAGAATATGAGGATTTCGAGCATTACTTGTTGGTTCTTCTACCACCGCGGAGTCACTCGCAAGCAATGTATAAAGAGGACCGCGACATAGCAAACTGTAGGTTAACGTTGAGTCGCAAATTGTTTTTACTCTGACCAGTTAGCTATGAACATTGACGCGTCCAACGATTTGCACTAGGAGCAACTTACATTTATCTTAGTTATTCGAATAATATGGATTTGATCACGCATATCTATGTTATTTGTAAATTCTAGCAGTCTTCCGTATCATATTGGTCGCTATCATAACCCAAAGAAACCGCCCATGCCAGTGGGGGTACTCTGGGGCAAAGGGAAACCGGAGGGGGAGAAACAGCTGTAAGCTACCAACCCTAAGTATACCTCAGGTTTTTCAAAGCACTCACCCCATCCCACCAAAAAGACATATCAAATATCATATAATATTTTTATCTCATAATTTAACTCAGCAAAATACATTTCAAGGCACAACTGACTCTAATGAGGCCCACGTCAAACGTCGAACTTCACTTGAGACGAACTAAACTGAGCGAATTAAGCTCATGATAAGTTCGAAGTTTGACTCAACTGAGTTCGTCCCACTGAATTTAGATCGCCCAACATGTTCTATTCGTCTGAAGCAGACGGACAGAACGTGTTGGTCGATCTAAATTCGAATTAAGTTCAACGTTTGACCCAACGGTCCAGCTTCACCCGTTTGGATCGGCAATTTAGTTCGTCTCGGGTGAAGTTAGATGTTTGACCTGACCCTAAAATTTCCCAACGAAAGCTGACAATCAAAACAATCGTTGTGCAGGTATAATTAGGCTTGTATAATATGATGATAAACCAGCATTATTAAAACTATATTTCGTTACATTGGTTACAAAAAGGCCAGTTTGCTCAGTGCACTCTTGCAATGTAGTCTTAAGTGATTCCACTGAATTGCATTTCACATCCTTGCTGTATACGATTTTTACGTCATTAACGCGCGCGTACAAGAACGTGCACATACACACCATCTACAGCTTTCCCTGTAGCAGAGCAGGTGACAGCAGAATATATTTTCGTTTTCTCTCAACCCTTTGACTACCAAAGTGTCACAAAATAAGTTCCGTTTTTAACTCAGGTCAACCAGTTTTTTGGCTGAAATTACGCTAACTGTGCCTTAGTTTTCTTGAAAAAGGCTATTTTTTTACCAAAGAGGCAGATTTCCACAAGATTAGGTATAAAACTGCACATCATTTTAATTTGGCGCATGCGCATAAGCCAAAATTTGGACTTCTCTTTTTTTTTTTGCGATTGCCTGTTCCGAATTTTTTTCCTGCCCCTTTCCTTTTTCTCGGCCCCGTTACTCTCGCTACCTTTTGCGTTTCATATTCTTTCGGGCTGCCGTAAAAAGTTGGGTGTTAATTACGGACAAACCCTGGAAATGGGACCTTGATCAATTATAGGTATAATGGGCCATTTTACCACCATTTTTGCACCAAAACTGATAACGTTCTTTTTCAATTTGCTGCGTCAGAATGCCGTCGATATCTCAAACCGACTGTTGTGCGGACAGATCTATCCTAGCTCTGCCATCTGCTTATCAAGAATATCTGGTGACATTTAAATTGATGACGTCACAAGTGGTACAAAGAGCACGACCATCAAGTATCCGTATATGGCTCCCTGGGCGTCAAAGGGTTAAACGAGCACGGTGACCCTCACTTTTTAATACATAAATTTGAATGAAATATTTTTGATTTAAGGTGGCTTGCAACAGTTTCCAGGACGTACCAAGACTTAGATTTTGATGGGTCATTGTAACCGCTTTTTATCAGTTGATGCTACAATCATGGTATTTAAAGACTGCCCAGTCATTGCTGAACAATTTAATATCATTTTCGTGATAAAATAAGTTACCATAGCAACAGTATCACCTTCTAAAAACACCCTCACTTTTAGCTTAAATGTTAATAACTCAAAATCGAGCTTGGTGACCCCAGTTTTTGTAGAATTTTGATTTGGAGGATCCAACTTTAGGCAAAGTTATAAAAAATTCTGTTCAGTGGGTTCAAAACGACCTTAAATTTTCAAAAATTTAAGGTGGCTCTGAACCTCCTTAAGCCTCCTTAAAAAAAGTTCAAAACTCTGGATTCAGCTATTTCTATTTTAATGCTGTAAAGAACATATCTGAAGGAAAAGCTGGTTAAGTGCGCTTGTAGAGAATTCTTTAATTCCTCCACAATCTTTTCAGATTACGAAACAATATAAAGAATTCTCTACTCTAAGAATTCGACTATTTTAAAAAAATGGATTATATTGTAAGATCAAAGTCTATTTTGCTGAACGGCTCCGACATTTTTTTATAAAGGGGCAGATATTTATAATAATTGTATATGAATCTAGATCAAGTTTTTTAATCTCTCTTTATATGTATATTTTAGATTTTTAAATAGCTTTTCAAATTTTCGCATATTTTATATCATTAATTATTTATTTATTTATTTATTTATCTATTCATTCATTCTACGGAGGACCCATGTTGATAGCAGTTTTTATAATTAAAATGGTCATCCTGCATGAATATGTTCATTTGTTAATTTATTAATTTATCCATTTATTTTATTTATTTATTTACTTATTCATTTTAATGCAAGAAATGACTTTTTTCATGGCTCCTAACGAAAAACGTTACTAAAACGGAAATCCATATTGCAACTTTGCAATAGTCATAACATAATTACGTTAGGACGGATGCTATAAGACGCTCACTGTGAAAGTATTCCATTGTCTGGACGGTGCTTTTATTTCGCTGAGAGAGAGTCTGCTTTGAATTGTGCAGTCTGAATCCTGCAAGCCGGAGCATTATACGCAAATTAATTTAAAAGTTTACCTACCTGTGCGATAACTGTACCGCCCTTTGTTCCACCAGGAACGTAATGACATGAACAACGATAATTGTGTTTCTTTGCACATAATGCATAGCACCAGGGATTCAGATCCCTCCATTTATTTACAGTCCACCCTTTAGGGTGCCCCTCGTGCATCGTTGATTTCAGACATTGCCTGCTCAAAAGGCGACATGTAAAGACCACATAGTGTTATACATAAGGATCTCATAACAAAGATCTTTAAACCGTAATAACCTAGTGACTACGCCGTGAAACAATGCAATCTGAATCCCTGGTGCTATGCATTATACTCTGAGAATCACAATTATCCTACAGGAACGTAGAATTCCACGCAGGCGCTCTTAACGCGTCACCGGCCGTAAGAGCGTCTGCGTGGGAGCCTAACAGGAACGTAACCTTTGTCTAATTTTATATTTCATTAACGAATTAGTTCTCCTCGAAAGATAGAAACACTTATAAAGAAACCAGTGGTGGTCTTCCTTATCAGTGACCGGAATTTCTGTACTCTACCTCAAAGTAACGTCGAAATTACAGCCATATGGAATACTTGATCTACAGACGGTGCTTTAACTTGGTGTGTTATCGAAAAATTGGCAGTCAATATGCATTTGAAAGGAAGCCACGAAACATAAACAACACAGAAGGCTGCCTGCGGGCTCTTGTCCACAAAAAGAATCAGCGCCTACAAATTTACATAGTGAATTGTTTGATTCCGCCTGACTTGGAACAAGGAAAATTAATGGCGGCCGTAAATTCTCGGAAATAAGAGTCCAAAAAACATGCGTTCTAATATTCGTTACAGATTGAAATTTGGCAAGATATTTAATGAGGAGAGACCTATTGTGTACGAAACTGTAAAAAACTGGATATCGAGAATTTCATCATAGGGGCACTTACCAGTATATTTAGTTCTCGTGACAATCCGTTGACGAGGTTGCCTATTTACCGAGTTAGGTTGACAGCTATCAATTACAGGTAATTAATGCAAAGAAACCTTTTTCGTTCAGAACTTTGTTTCGAATCAATCTTTTCCCGTAGAAATCTTTTTAAATGAAAGATCGCAATAAGATCCATTTGAAAAAGCGAACAACAATTTTTTTTATGGTCAATTTTGGGGTATATTGATACCTAAAAAATGGTCAGGCTTAATTATTCTTGGAAAGGGTGACTCAAACGAATCTGGCGTAAAATAGAAACAGTCTGCTTGAATCACATGTCTCGTCCCATTCCCTTTCAGGGTAAAGCGTCTCGCACTGTACTCACACCAGTTTAAGCTACTGCCAACGCCGTGCTGCAGTGTTAGTTTAGTTTTGTCACACCGTTCGTGTGGTCGATCAGTGATCCTGGTAGCACCATCACTATGAGTTCTGGCGGATCAAGACACCTCCAAATCGTACAGCCGCAAGTTAACGTGACGCCATTTTCCAGCCATCCAGAATACCCGACTCAATCAAAGATGCTCCAAGAGCAGTGGTTAAGTCACGATAGGGAAGACGAGAGTAGCGAGGAGATTTCATCTCAAGAAGACGTTGAATGGGGTGTGTTACAAAAGATGCTCCAAGAGCAGCGATTAAGTCACGACAGGGAAGACGAGACTAGCGAGGAGAGTTCTTCTCAGCAAAACGTTGAATGGGATGTGTCACACACAGGCACGCTTAGGAAATACCAGATGAACTACCCGGAGCAAGCAGAAGATTTTCAAAAAATGTTTGACAACATCAAAGTGCTAAAAAACACTATGAACAACAGTTCAACGAGAAGTGATCGGTATTCGAAGGATGTGACGAAGGCAATTCATAACTTACTAGCCATACACAGGGACATCGTAACTTCAACTGGGACTGTGGCTAGTGAAAAAATGAGAGTCGTGGACTTAATGATGGAAATCGAAGCAGCAGAGCTGTTGCAAAGGTTCGCTGAAAATTATTTCAAAGATTTCTACAAGATGAGCGGTGAACAGGAAGATGATAACAGGGAAATTTGTTTTACTTGTCTCCATCTAGTCCTAGCAACGATACAAAATTTTGCCGACTTATACGACAGCTTTTGTTCGGCAAGTGCCCAAGCGGAAGTAGTCCCAATGTGCCTTAAAAACATTGTAAGACTCGATCGCGAAAATGACAATTGGCAAAGTGGAGACGATGAATCGAAGCCGCTTCTACTTATTGATGCCTGCCTTGGAATTTTGCATAACATTTCCCGACGGCTGAGAGATCGTGAGTTGTTTGCTGACAGCGAAAAAACATTGCTTCATTTTGCCAAGGTTAAGCAAAGACAAATTGCTCTTCTGGCCCTCCTTTGCCTTGCTTACCTGGTAAATGAAAACACCAACCATCTAATTTCAGCAGATGAAAACTTGCTTTGCTTCATTATCACAATGTTAAACGAAGCGTATCAGTCTGAGGACCGCAGTTGGAATGGATTTTCCGCAAAAGAACTTGCAGAAGGTCTGAGTCACCTTGCCATCAACGATAACAATAAGAAGATTCTCGGCCAAAATGGAGCGATTCGTGTATTATCCGCGATTCTCCAAACTTCAAACGATGACGAGGAAACAGCGAGCGGGGCAAGGGTTCTGTGGATGTTAGCTTTCGACGACACCAATAAAGATGAAATAAGACAACAGGAAGGAACGTTGGATACATTACGCGCGTTACACCACAGTGCAAACTCTGAAGTACAAAAGGCAGCCGCAGGGGCATTATGGGAGATTGAAGGAAAGAAGGCAAGGAACAACGCCGACAAGACTGAAGAGACCACTGGAAATCACGTGATGATCAGCTACCAATGGGATGCTCAGGAGCTGTTAGTGGAAGTGAAGAACAAGCTTCAGAAGAGTGGATACCGAGTATGGATGGATTTGGAGCAAATGGGTGGCTCCACACTGGAAGCGATGGCCAAAGCTGTCGAGAACGCTGCTGTTGTACTGGTCTGCGTGTCACAGCGCTACAAAGAAAGTCCTAACTGTCGATCAGAAGCTGAATACGCTTATCAGCTGAGAAAAGATATCATTCCTTTGATGATGCAACGCAATTACAAGGCAGATGGCTGGTTGGGAATGCTTGTGGGAACAAAGCTGTGGATTGATTTTCAGAGTAAGCAGATTATTGATTCAGGTGTAGGAAAACTTATCAAAGAGTTAGGAGGGAGAGGAAAAGATCTTGACACGACAGATGGGCCTGGAGAAGCATTGATTCGACCTATTGAAACAAGTGTTGTCACAGCACCACCCCCACAGTCAGTGACCAATGTGTCCACATGGACAAATCAAGACGTCAAAAAATGGCTGACGGAGATTGGATTGGAACAAGTGTGCAAAGAGGATATTTCCGAGTTCAATGGTCAAACACTGATTGATATTCACGAGCTCCGCGGAGAATGTCCGGAGTATTTCTACAAGTGTCTAGAACACACTCTAAACTTGAAGAACATGTTTCATCTATTCAAGTTCAGGAAAGAGCTCGACAAACTTCTAAGTCATTAACTAAGATTAACTGCTTGGCGGGTCGATACATTGCTAGTATCCTTGCTTGTATCTTTTGCAACCTTTGTTTGAAGTGTAACGCAACGCTGCGTGACCAGTGAAGAGGAGCGTTACAGACGATTCAAATAACGCGGAGTAGTATCTAATTTCCAGAATTAGTTGTTGCGAAGATAACTGAGTGGTTTCGTCTTGTACCACTGCTGAGTCACTTGAACATAATTTAGAATGAAGACTGCATCGTAGCAAACTGAACATAAACTTGTC
Source organism: Orbicella faveolata (assembly GCF_042242905.1). Taxonomy (NCBI): domain Eukaryota; kingdom Metazoa; phylum Cnidaria; class Anthozoa; order Scleractinia; family Merulinidae; genus Orbicella; species Orbicella faveolata. The sequence continues at coordinate 6,777,475 of NW_028301577.1, forward strand.
GAGAGTCGCAAATGGTGAAACGTTGATCAGTTAGCTACGAACATAAACGTGTCCTTAGATTTGTACCAGTAGCAACTTACATTTATCTTATGTATTCGAATAATATGGGTTTGATATAACGCATATCTACGCCGTTTGTGAATTCTGGCAGTATTCCCGGTTATATCGGTTGCTATCAAAAACGCATAAAAACCCTACATAATACCCCTGGGGGGAGGTACACTGCGGGAAAAAAGAGACGGGAGGGTGAGAGCGAAGTCAAAAGCTAACGGCCAAAGAGCACTCACACCCACCTCTCCCCTGAAAAAACAATATCAAATTTCATAAAACAATTTTTAAATCTCAAAATTTAACAGAACTAGTTACTTCTGTGTAGGCATTGTCAAACTCATATTGTGTTATATTTGCTATCTTCTTAATTATGAACAGACAGAGAAAGATGGCAGTTTTTTACTTGTTATTTCGAGTTCCCAGTTTAATAAATAAAATTCAGTAATCGTGATTTGACTTCCAGTCTACAGTAAAGCCGTTTTTATACACAAACCTTGTTCAACTTGTATTCGCTCCCTAAACTCTTCAGGATCTGTTTGTTCCTTGACCATCTCGGCTATTGTTGTATCTATAAAGCAAAGAAGAGCGTCTTCTAAGCAAACTTTTAACGCTCTCGCCTTCAAGTTAAGAAGACGTCGTGGAGTTTTAATATTCTCCACTTAACAATACATTTCATGGTAAATTAAAACTGGCATAAAAAAACGAAAGCTGCCTAGATTCTACAGACGTCCGAGAGGTGCAAAAGAAATAAAGCCATAAAGAAATTACACGCTGTGCATTCCTATGTTGCTAAGTAATGGACCTTTTCGGCGACTCGGCGGCCATTTTGAATTCTATTGTTTTTAAATAACTATTATGGGATACTTAGGGGGCAGATACATACTAATTTGCCCCCTGAGCATCCCATAATAGCTACTTGAAACAATAGAATTCAAAATGGCCGCCGTATCACCGAAAAGGTCTATTATCAGACCTTTCTAACGGGAGGCGAGAGGGTGGTAGAGGGGGGAGAGGGAGAGAGGAGGTGGAGGGGGAGAGGGGGTGAGAGGGAGGTGAGAGGAAGGTCAGAGGGAGGTCAGAGGAAGGTCAGAGGAAGGTGAGAGGGAGGTGAGAGGGAGGTGAGAGGGAGGTGAGAGGGAGAGGGGGAGAGGAGAGGAAATACTCAGGTTAAGCTTCTCACATGACCTCACGGCGGACATTTCGGTGCTGACAATATGAAATTTCCGTCCTTTCGAAAACGACTTTTCTTACTATTTTGACCGGACAGAATTCTAGTTGGAACAAAAAGCTCTTCTTTTCTTTGAAAACACCAAGATGGCCAGAACATGAAATGCTCCATGACACAGAAACACAATTTAACTGAAAGCCAGTTTACTCACGTGTGGCAAGAGAAGCTTTCGCTCTTTGCATGAAAGGAATCCTCTGTACATATTGTTTCATTTCTCCTACTGTCTTAGCGCTTTTGTGTTCCTGGAAAAAAAACATGCAAAGCAGTCAGACAGAGCTTGATTCTGAAAGCACTTAGCAATCAAGTAAGGCAAGAAAAGCTCAGTTCTACGCAGACTGAGTGACAAAATTCATTCCTTCACCTGTTTGTCTTCGCTTATAGTCATCCGAGTTTTGATTCTAAATGTTTGCACAGATGAGGTAACTACGCTAATATGAAGATCCGAGTGGTGTCTCGGGTTGGTTGCTAGTTGAAAGCGAAAATTCAAAACCAAGGAACGTTGATCTTCCGTGATCTCCGTAGAACTAAGTTGACATATGGAATTTTGGGGGACCAAATCTCATAGGTTTGTAAAACGATCGACCGCTCACACCGAGTTCCAGAAAACCAAAGTGATCACTTTGGCCAATCACAAAGGACGCGAACAGTCCAGTCAGCCAATCAAAACTCAAAGAAAAATCGTGTTGCAGGTGCGAAGCACGGGAAAACGCCTGCAAGCATGTCACGATATTTTGGGTTAACTTCTGAATGGTCGAGGAAGTTTCTTGAACAAATCACTGAGCGTAGAAATGCACAACCAACGTAAACGCGAATTACTTTAGACACTCAAGTGAAACTGCTCTAAAATGAAAGGGAGAAGCGAACGCTCTCAAGTCTTCGCCACCCATGAACAAAGATTATACGAGAATCTGAATTTGCACATCTTGTGTCTCCTAGATCTACGTTGGCGACTTAGAAGGTGGAGGAAGGGGGATTTCTCACAGCTGAAAAACTACAAAATTTGGTATTTTTACTAGTTACATGCTTTCATCTGACAATGATTACAGGGCAGATCATTTCCTCTCGCAGTGGAAGGAAAGACAACACAACTTCAATGAAATATCCTCCAAGCGACTTTCCGGAACCTCTTAGTCAGTTAGGTTAATACACTCTTGATCAAAATAAAATAAGAAACAAAACCACCCCCTCCCCCCCGAACCAAAGATGAACTCGCGCTACATCCAAAATGCGCCATTATCTCAATCGTTGAAATGGGGGGAGGGGTGGTCTTAGCTTTTCATTTAAATTGACCAAGATTGTAGGTAACAGCATAAATGGTCAAAGAATTGGGTATTCTACATCATTAAAGCAGATACTAGTTTGCTTTGTCATGTAATCTCTTTTCCCTCGTTAGGAAATAGCAACTGTATGACCAAAATAACAGTTGCTTTAGAGACTAACATCTGAGCAGTGTGGAATAAGCCTTTTAACCTCCACACGTTATTTTGATTAAGTTCTAAGTTCTGTTAACCACCTTGTTACAAATTCAAATACGCAGGTTGTGAGAATTAAACACTTGATATACTTAACTTAAACCTTATTCTCCCACAGGAAAGGATCGAAAATGTACAAAAACGAATATGGAGAATTCTAATTTTGATACTGACCTCAAAAGCAGCACTGATCTGCTTGGCTCTCCTACTCAGATGTATTCCCACAGCCGAGAAGTTCAGATCCCTTATGTCATAAAACAGCTCATCACTAGAATTCAAAACAACTTTCTTTGGTCCAGTTTGTTGCTGCTGCTGTTGCATTCCGCCTGGGCCTTTCTCCTCGGTTTGAGGGAATCTCTCGGGTGGAAACTTAGCAGTGGCTTTAAAAGGGAAAAGAATCAATTACTTGCTGGAGTTCTTTGCCGTTAATATTTAGGAAATTTGAATCCTTCTACGCTGTTACCCCATAACAGGTGCATGTGTTACAGCCCTTATTGACAGCGCTGACCCTTGCAGTGATTCAATGTGGCAAGGTTAGAAACTAACACGGAATGATGGAAAGAGGGCCTTAGTGGAAAACCAGAGGACAGAAAATGGCTGATAGTTGTACCACCCTATCAAACACAATGCAGCAGAGGGTAGAGAAATACTGTGGTTATTGCGCACAAGAAATTCAGGCGTAGATTACAAGGTGCTGTTCAGACATTGCCTGCAATAGAGTGTATACACTAGGCATCTTGGTCATTATTAAATGTGGTATGGTAAACTCTCACAAGTTGGGACTCTACTGTAAGGTGGACACCTCCCTTAAACATATACAGTTATCTTGTCTGTTCTGTCATTCCTCTAAAACTGAACTCTCAAATGCAGATAGCTGAAGCCGCTCCCAAGAGAGTCCACCTTTGACAGAGTTCACTGTATACCCTAGCCCTTGGTGCATCAACATTCATCTAATGCATGTATCTAGCCTTCATGTATGACCTACTGCGGTACTTCTCTTCCCAGTAGACCACAACACCCAAAACTTTTTTTATCGCCTTCAGACTGATACTTTTCACACCACAATTTTGATTCAAACCAATCATGTCAGTTCAAATGTACCACGTGACTGGTTTGAAACAAACTCGTGGTATCAAAAACGTTGCTCTGAAGGTGACCAAAAAAATTGGTGGGTGTCACGGTCTACTGGGAAGAAGATTTTTTTTTTTTCATTAAGTTCATTTTACTTCAAATAACACTTACTGTGGTGTATTCCATAAAGTTCATCTATCAGCCCTTCATAAGTAAGTTGGGTGAATAATGGGGTAAGCAAGTCCACATTACGGTCTATCAACAGTAACGTGTCAATCTCTGGGGAGACTTGGTTTTCTGAATCAGCTGCCTCTCGTTTCTTGCGCATCATCATGTCTAAGACCCTCTGAGGAGAAAAACATTCATTTTACCATCAGTGTGGTTACACACGGTGATGGGGGAAATTAGAGAATCAAAGCAAGACAGAACCCCCCACTTTACCCTCATGTGTTTGTGCTCATTTAATTCCCCATGGTTTTTATTTTGATCATGCTCCTGACAGCAAGAAAAAAAAGCCTGTGATTAACTATATACATAAAGAATCATGGGTTTCATCAAGGGGTTTTCAGCAGAAAGGCAACTGTTTTTCACATGCAGGCAAAAAGTTCTGAACTGGACTTCTTTCTAAGAAAAACTTTCCTCTAAATGGTCAAACCAGGCAGGCAAAATTATTGTCGCAGCTGGTCAGTTTGGCCAGTGCCTGACCCTTATTGAAACCCCTGAAAATATGATTGACTAATTAACTCTTCTGATTTTTAGCCCCTTATAGTAATGCTGATTTTCTATCTCACAGTATCATAATTATTAAGAAAGATTTATCATGCAGTATTCTTACAGGTCATTTTATATCAACCAATATGCCAACTCATTTTCTACAAGCAAACTTCATACTAATAGGAAAATAAGCCCTCCCAAAAATTTAAAAAAAAAAAAAACCAAGAGATACTTTTGAAATTTAAAGAATAATATTCTGTTTGACCAGTTATGATGTTCTAGCTGTAAAATTTCCGGACAAAGTTTAATCCAAAAATGCATCTTGCCACCATTGAAACAATTCACTTCACACCTTTGACATGGTTCCTTTTGCATAAATCTTGGGAATTGTGCCATACAATGTCTGAAGTGTCATCAAGGAGTTTGCAACATAGAACAAGGATGTGAAGTCATTTTCCAAGTAACATTCCTGCAAAAGGCAAACAAAACCGTAAGTTAGAGTTCTTGAAAGAGAGCTAATTAAAATTTAAAAAATACTTATCACCGCCACAGAGCCTAAAATCCAACTACATAAATTAATGACTACTTCAGGTTTTGTGTTTCAAGAGCCAAACAACATGGTTGCCATAGACATCACTTTTCATGACTTTTAACTGACTTTTCCCTAATAAAAAATACAGAAAATGTCAAATGAAGTAGTGGCCTCCAGCCTCCCATTACAGCCATCCTTACCAACCATTCATTTTGGACTGACAAGTTTCAACAAATTCACCTTCTTCAATAAGAAAAAACATTGCTGACATCGCAATACCCCAAAATGTTTCTTCCAGCCTTCAATGACATTAATTAATCAGCAGTGTTAAAATTTTAATTTTCCGTGATTTTTCTTCAAAATGTCAGATTTCCCTGACTCAAAACAAAATTCCTTGACTTTTCCCTGACCTTGAAGAATTTAATTTTTCCCTCACCATTTCCTGGCCTGTAACAACACTGACTGAAACCTTTGCTCCAGGCAAAATGGGTGGGGATGTTTGTCACCTCTTTTAGAGGTTTACAGTGTGACTCCTCGAACCAGCCACTTAGAAGAAAACCAACCAATCAACATATAAACTGAGAGCAATTTGGTACCTTTCTCATGTCAGCAAGTGATAAGGGTCTGTTTGGATGACACAAATACATACAGTTTTCGACTCCTATGTGTTACAGACACTCTAAGAGATTCAGTCCCTGACGGTGAATTAACGTAAGTATAAATTCCAATGAAAAAATTTAGTTCTACAACTGATTTTGCTACAACTAAACCAAAGCATTGAAATGGGTACAAAATTTAGTATTGAAACTAACCAATCAACAAATGGCAAAGTTTCCCGAGAAGTTTGCAAGACTTTGCACTTTGTTGGGTTTTCAATTTTGTTAAGGACTATTGTTCATATTCTTCAATGTCATTGGTTCATTTGAGAAAAAAGATTGCTATCCTTTGTTCTCAAGTAATATTCTGATTGGTTAAGTAAACACTCTTTCTCCAAGTGGCCCAGTTTGAGTAGTCACACTGTAAATCGTAGATTTTGTATTGCCAACGGTGTTCAATATCACCATTATTTTTACCAACAAGGTATTTATTAGCCCTGGTTGCAAGCAAAAGTAAATTTAACAATGTCAACTAGTAGGCGGTTTTGATCAGACCCAATGGACAAGTTTCTTCACAGATGACAGAATTTGAAGATGATACGTTTATTGCCATTCATTGAGTTAAGTCGCCACACCTCACATTTGACTATCCATTTATGAATGGTATCTTTTAATAAGGGTAAAATAAAACTTTGAGTTTACACCGAGATTAGTCACATTTATCTTTTCCAAAAAAGCAGTCCAACCTCTTTAAGGTGGGAGATCCCTGTGCATGTTTTACCATCTTGATAGAAACAAGTCGAATTCAAAAAGCCACTTGCATTTCTGATAAAAACTAAGGAATAACAGTGGACAATGATACCTTGAAGCTTGAGTCCATTTCTAGTGACAAAACGTCACTATCCAGGGGTATCAGTTCCAGTGGATATTCATCAATATTAAGAAATGATACATTCCGCTCCTTTAAACAACAACAAAAAAAACTTTCATTAGGTATCCAGTGTTTGTACTACAGTAACCGCTTAATTTATAACAAAATTAACAATTGAAACCTCCACTGTCAAAAATCAGTATTAAGAGTGCATCGTAATCCTAGCCTATGAAGCATGCTCATTGTGTCAGAAGAGTTACCTCTGTAGGTAAGGTTATAAAACAATTGATTCATCCTTTGGAGGTTTGGCGAGCACTCAAGAAGCTAACTCAGGGAGGCACAGGGCATAATGATTTGTGCACTGTATTCTGGATGGAGCCCTAGCTGAGGTCATTGTGTTGTGTTCTTGGGTGCAACACTTTACTTGCACAGTGCCCCTCTCCACCCTGCTGTATTATGGGTAGCGATGAATGTAAACAGCAATGCTGGGGGTAACCTTGCGATGGGCTAACATCCAAACCTGGGGGAGTAGAAATACTCCTAGTTGCTTAATGCTATGGAAACTGGGATAAGATCTGACAGTATGGACCACTTCGCTAATGCACCATGCATGCATCTCAATGATGCAGAGTTAAAAGCATGAATCAGTTGTTTTATAACATTGCCAATGGAGTTAACTTTTCTTATGCCATGCATGCGCATCATTGAATTTACAACAACCACTTATTTCAACATTTTGATGAGCTGTAAACATCTGGTCATGTAAATGCTGTTAGCGCAGAAAAATTATTTTTTTCCAGCAACAACTCACACAGCTTTCTGTTGTCCCAAAAAATATTTGAAAGATTACACAAATCTATATATTATAACTGTAAACACATCAGATACATGACTGTACATGTATACATATACAGAGAGTAAATCTACAGTCCCAGGTACATATTCAACTGTAAATTATTTCTTCTATATTTTGTTACTTACCGCAAGCTTT
>NW_028301577.1:6787500-6860000 GCF_042242905.1 Orbicella faveolata
TAAATGAAGTGAAGCATAAAACGTTTTAAGTCCATAGTTTTCATTGTGAGACAAACACAGGTCCTTGCGTATTTTCCCTTTGCTACTTCTTCGAAATGCCGTTCTTTATTTTTGACTTGCTTTTGGATTTGGCCGAATCTTCGTTCCCTGCACATAAACACTCACGTAATTCCTTCAAGTGATTGGTATCTGCCGCCATTTTTGCGGCAAATGAAAAGCACATGGTGTTGAAGTGCGCCTGCAATCCCAGTTTCGGAAGAAGCCGTTGAAACAATATGGTGCACCGTGAACGCAGTATCGATGTGTCAATATACATTCAATTTTTTTCGATTATCTTGTAATATTCAGACATTATTTTACTGGGGACGGAAAGGTGAGTTGTATACTAGCCACCACATCCGATTGATTTCCTAATTTAACGCCCAAGTCGCTAGTGGAGGGAAGGTGCCCACGAAGCCTGGGGGCTGCAACCGCAGTCACATCCCCAAGGCGCTAGAACACCCGACTGGCCTGCCCAACCCGCAACCAAGCCACGAGCCCCCTGCGCCAAGCCCCCTACAGGCACCTGTCACACTCAAGCCAGATGGCATTGGTGGGAAAAAAAAAATGCTGAAAAAAGAGGGGGGGGGGATAGGGAGGGAACGCCGAGAACCGCTAAACTATAATTCAATCCACAATGCCACACTAACAGAGCGATGAACACACTGCGAGCACATGGGACGACAACACACATACTAACCAAAAATACCGCTGGACAATGTCAGCCCCAGGGCTCTCACGACCATATGACTGCTGCAAATGCTACAGAATGCACCAAACGCTAAACAAACGCTAACAGATGGCCAAGGCACTATGTTAACTATGTTAAATTTCATTTAACTATATATAACGATTCAAAAACAAAAGTTGTGTCATGGTTTTCTTTAGTTATCGGAGAAAACGAGAGTCGCCAGCTGGCAACCAGTTCTGAAAATTTAGTCGCCAGTGCTCAATTTTTGGTCGCATTGGCGACCAGTGAGTCGAAATTTCGAGCCCTGGAAATAGGGGATGTCTGCATGCAGGTTATCCAGAATTGAAACAAGAAACAGACCAGTTTACGCAATGTGAGATGAAAACCAATAAATATTTTGTACCATCATGGTGACTGTATAATAAGAACCTCTGGTCAAACTCTTATCTACATTTGAACATGATGTTACCTGAGAACATTGTCAGCAATTATATCCATCAATGAGGGTTTAGGTCTTGTTATGAAAATAATGTTATGAACCTGAGAAGGAGGTAAGCGTCCAGGACGAAGAGGAAACATGACTTCAACTTCATGTTCCTGCAATTGACATAAAAAACAAAATAACCTTTTTAACTTATGGAAAAACTCATGAAAAAGATTCTTATAATATTTTAAGAAGTCAGCGGAAAGGTTTGAATTCTGTGTCTTTTAAATATATTCTTAACCACATGGGCCATGCTACATGACACTTTGTCTTGTAAGCCTTCACTTGACCCGAACACCACAACATTAGTAAAGAATTTGCTAGTGGATGAAACGTTTTCTGCATAGCAATGACAAGTAAACTAAATGCTCTCTGTTGTTTGAGAATGAACAATGGAAAATCAGTAGAGAGTCTTTTCTTCTTTGTTTGACAGTCAGTAAAATAGTCATACATATTCAGCTGTCTGTCTCTTCACAGATGGAGGGAGTATTTTGCGCGATGTTGAATGTCGAATGAAGCACGCCGAACACCAAATGCAATGTTTAAATTGCTTGCGGCTAGTTTCACTCAAGACATGTTTGCTTGCAGTTTCACTAAAATCAGTTCTTCTGTCGCGATACATCCACTAACTAAAATTTAAGAAACATGCGAAATATCATTCACACTGTACACTGAGTCTCTCCACAAATGATTATAACTTTTTTGCTGTGAGTTACTTTTCTACGAGCCTGAGTCAGAGCAGCTGCAAAGCAGACACAAAAAAGTTAAATGCCTGTGGACTTCTTTGGAAAAAAACATGCTTTGTAGTCCCTTATATCTCTTATCAGCACCTTATATCCCAACAGAAAATTGATTTGCAGTAAAAGAAGCCCTGAACTTGTCACACAAGACAGACCTCTCGTGCGATCTTACATTTTATACTGTTTCTGGCAATCAAGTAGATTTCGGAAAAGGTCATTTGAGTAAATAACACGACTACAGGTATTACTGCTTCAAGTCCAAAGATTCCATTGAAGAAGTCACTCGCTTTCATTTTGATTTTGTGTAAAGATTTCAGCAGGGAGTTGGGGGGGGGGGGGGGGGAGGTGCTCCCAAAGTTTTTGTTGGGGGTGTGCAACCCAAACCTTGAAACCTGTACTCTACATGTACTTCTGACCAAAATTTGTGATTTTCCATACTCTATTTCAGACCTGAACAAAAAATTGATACCCCATTAATATTTCAGGCCTGGGTTGTTCAAAAGGTGGATAATGTTATCCACCAGATAAATCACTATCCAGCGGATAGTGTGGTTTGTTTTGTTAACCCTTATCCACTGGATAGTGATTTATCTGGTGGATAGCATTATCCAGCCTTCACATAATTGGGGCCAGACCTCTAAAATTAGTACACAGCTTTGATACGTGAACATAGCTAACCAGAAATGGCTTCTATTTGTGTGAAAATTTGAGTAGGACTTTGAATTTGTCAGTGTTAATGTAGAAAAGAATTATAGTTCCTTGTAAAGAAGATAGCCAATGCCAAGCCAGAAAGAAAAATATACCCTTTCTCAGACCCAAAAAAAGATCCAAATCTATACCCTTTTTCAGACCAAAACCGATCAATAATAATACCCTTTGGACATACCTGCCCATATAAGGGAGTACCTCCTGGGGTGAAGATTGACCACATTACAGTCATATCATGCAAATTTGACAGTAAGCGACTCTATGAAGTGACAACAGCTACTTCAAATTGCATGCCACACAAGTGATGGATCCTTGGCAAAGTGATGATTTCGCCACTAAGCCAATTAGAATTTTCTGTTTCTGGAGAAAGTTATGGGGAATTCAACTTCTCGAAAGAAGTCAACAGACCCTCTATTTTTGTCTTTCCTCAGGGCCACCCCCTTGTGTTCAAGCTTTTTTCAAATCCACTGCAGTTGATACTTTTGCCAATTGCATTCTCAACAAACTCAACACAAAATAAAGGGTCTGTAGATAGACTGTACTGTAATGTTCTATTTATTGTCAAGAAAAACAATTCATACCCTCAGCAACTTGTACTCAGCAATCAAACCAAAAGGTCCGGTCAGCTTGTCATCCCAAACTAGGGCCTGTTAAAAACAACCAAATTTATTCATAAACTTAAGCTTACATATAAAACTTATGAGCCTCCCCACTGGGGCTTTGAATTCGAATTAGACCAAAATAAATTTGACATCTTAACCAGTATCAAGTTAAGAATATAAGCTTGGAGAAAAAAATCCCATGTTTACAGGGGCAAGGATTTTCAATTTCCCCTTGCCAGAAAACGCACTATAGAACAAAAGGAACTTTAATATGTTATTTAGGTCAATACTTCATCCAGGAGACCAGCTGAATTCCATACATAAAACGAAATTTGAAGCACTGAAGCATACAAGTTACGTGAAGATAAAGAAATGTTCGTGTCACCTTAGATCCTGGTTGTTTATTTAAACATTGAAGCAGCTCTCTCCTCGCACATTCCCGTAACAATCCAACATTGACCCGGCCACTGGACAAGTGATTCCCTCCCGCGGCCGCCATATTGTTTTTCCTAAAGATGTAATGCCGCTGAATGTTTTCGAATGTTGAGCCTGTCAGCCTTTTACCAGCCCAGCTTTTGCGCATATTAGATGGCATGCTTCTTGTTTCATCCGAGAGTAATAAGCTTAAGTGCACCAACCAGCAGTAGATCTAGATTCTGTCCTACTCTGATTCTAAAATGTGCTCTTGCTAGAGCGGTCGTGACGAAGGCAAATTCAAGACTACAGATTTCAAGATGGCCGGGTAGTACGTTTGCACTAGTGCGGACGAGAAAGCTTTCTTCAAAGGCTTCAGGGGGATCTAGAATTTTAAAAATTTTGAAGTTCTTGTGCTTGGCAACTGGTTTGGTTTTTTGGGCTTCGATTGGCTTTAGAACCGCGTTATATGCGACTGGAGGGCTAGAAATTAATAACCCACAACTGGCGCCAATTTATGCCGCTGTTTTCCAGGTAGATTCTAAGGACTTCGCTCAAGGTGGAAGCGCAATGAAAGAAGTAATTGAGGAAATGACACTAAAACGTTTTGCTGTAGGGACAGTATGGGATAGACTCAGGAACGATGAGGCTTTCCGGCGAAAATTTGGAGAAAATGTGTTAATTTGTGGCTACAAAGTTAATCAAACAGATCCCCGTGGAGTTGATTCTCCAGAGCTATTCACAGATTACAAAGAGAGAAACAGTGACAGATGGAAAGTGTGTCTTTACGTTGATGGCTCCAATTCGTCTGGTCTTGTTACTATGGTGTTTCACAAAGTAAATACAGACAACATAAAATGGATCCCAGTTTCCCTTTTGATAGAAACTCTTCCAAACTCAGGTGTCAAGATCTGCGATATCTCTGCACCACTCCCCAATGGTATTTCAAAGTTCACTCGACTGTTTAAGGATGATTAATCACCACTGTTAGTTCTCAATTAGCCAGGTGCACAGCAGCACCTCAACAACAGCATCAAGGTCAAAGAAATAAAAACTTTTTACATCAATTCAACACTTCAGAAACAAAAAGAAATGTCTCATCTCTCATCATCTCGCAGTGGCTTATGGAATCATTACTGGGGACAAAATCGTTTTTCCTCTTTTTTTTCTGTTCTTAGCAACAGTTCCACAAGCTACAACTGTGATATGAGACTCGTCCCAGGTTTCTTCTCGTTTCCAAAGAGACAAATGCCATATCTTGTAAGTGTTATTAGTAGAATTCTACTAGTATACTAATACAAATGCTGCAATCATATTATCTGATTGGCTGAGCTACTCGTATACTATCGGCCATTAGTATAAATCTACTAGCGTTCCATCACGAATTCCGTTCTCTGATTGGCACGCAAATTCACACGCCACATCATGCATGAGCGCGCGCGCGCTAAGTAATAAAATGAACAATGACAGGGCAGTTGGCCATTGCTATAGCTTTACCTGGATTTAATGATCTTGGACGTTCGGTGACCCCTATATTTCTTTGATGGATCATTTTCTCTACTGATTTTCTACATTTAGCAAAAAAATGAAGAAAATCTATTGACTAGATGTTTGAATTTTTTGCAAAATGCACCTTTGGTGGCTCCAAATGCCTCTTGAAGGGTTATGTTTTGTGAAAACGTTGGTAACATTGGAATTATTTATGCAACAGACCCACTTCTACAAAATATGACTAAGATTGTTTGCCTCCATTGACTTACCTTTGGTATTTTTAACCATAAACCCCTGTAGACTATGCTGAATTATGTGTGCCAATTTTTCCAATTCAGGGTAGTTTTCCACACACTTTATCTCTGAAACGAAGTCGGTGACCCCCAATTTTTTTTGCATTTCTGACTCCAGTAAAACATTTTAAAAAATCTATCAACCAGAAAATTTTCGCACATATGTCCTTTAATTCCTGAGAAGACTAAACTGAAGGGCATTCACAGTTTCGTGACTTTAAAAAAACTAGAAAATGTTAAAGAAACTGATGAGTGCATACACAACAGGAAATTCCATATGACAATTCAGTCTGCGGGGATTTTCTAAAGTGTAAAGTTAAATATGATGTACAAAAAAAAAATTGGAAATGGTTAGTTGAAGAAAATGTAAGTAAAAATTATACTAAAACAATTAGATTATTTGCTTTTGATTTCTATGAGTTGATAGTTGATTTGGCCTTTGGCCTCATCAACTATCACCTCAGAAATCTCAAGCTCATAATCTAATCGTTAATTAGTAACTCACCATTATGCAATTAGTAACAGTAATTGGACTAAATAACATACAATTTGCATGGTTTGTAGGACTGAGTGGAGTGCAATTTGGTAAATACTACGATTATCAGTTGAGTAAGGCGCAATGAAAGTTTGTTGACCAGGTTTCAACGTTCAAATTGTGTTGTTGTCACAGGCAACTGACTCTGTTTCCAGTGGCAACTTGTTGGCTTTGACATCATTGGCAGCAAAGCGTGCGAAATTGCAGGCAAGATATTGTTACCATTGGAAACAAGGAAAGTTGCTCATTGCAACACGGTAAATTATCTTAAATCCAAAATTTTGTGACCAAATTTCCATTGTGCCTTACTCAACTGATAAGTAATAGTAATTGAACTGAGTGGAGTACAATAAATGGGGTAATGGCGCAAGTAATTTCAAAATTGGACAAGCGCGAAGCGCGAGGGCAATTTGAAATTATGAGCACTACTCCCTGAATTGTTTAACACAAGGTCCAGTTACTAATTAATCATATAACAAATTTCGAAGTTGAAAAAGTCTTTGGGGAACTTCTTTTGAGTGAAAAAGTCAGTAGCGCTTCAGATAAATTTTCAAAACCATAGGAAACATTAAGAGGGAGTCTAGAAATGAAATTACATGCACAATTATATTACACTCTGAATTGTATGATGTAAGTGTTATATCAGTGACAAATTATATTTCAAGATTTGATGTCTTTAAGAACTTTTGAGCTGAGAAGTCAGTAGTATTTTCCTTAAGTTTTCCAAACAATAGAGAAACATTCAGAATGAAGCCATTATAGTGCACATAATTGATTTGCAAATGGCATAGGTGTCCAATTACAGGAACCATTTCAGGGTTCTCAGTAGAATTTTTCACAGATGGCCAATAATGCATAACAAGCAGCCAATAAGACATAACAGGTGGCGTAAAGCACGGCCTGAAAGGTCGCGCCAACCTAGGGGGTTCTGGAGACATGCCTCCCCCCAGAAAAGTTTGAAATTGTAGGTTGCCAAAGATGTGACTTCATGCATTTTGGGGGCATTAAAGTGTTGTATTTAAGCACTTGATTTATTTAAGCACTTTATGAACAGTTGTGGACCTATCAGAATAGGGAATTTTGCCAAGATTTGATTATTTTAATAAGAACATAGTAGGAATGTAGTGACACAATGACTAGGAGGAAAAAGTAATTTTTCTTATTACCAGGAAGTCATTTTCAAGTCCCATGTATATTTACTGAGTTCAGTTGCATGTATGTAGTGGTCATTCTTGAATGAGCATATGTAAGCATACAGATTCCAAAGGGACAAAGGGTGAAAAGAAACAGTCTACCCAGCCACGTATACAGTATGCCACCCGAGGGAAAAAACATTCCTACTGCGAGGCTGAGGTTCCAGATGACGATCACTACATCACTACATGACTTCATTTTTGTTCTCCTTATTCCGTGCAACCCTGATGTAAAAACTCCGTAAAATAATGTTGGAATATATTGAACATTTCTGTAACTACAAAGAAGGAACCTCCCTACATATACATACGACCTTAGGGAGTACGATTTGGTCCACCTTAGTGGCACACCGATGTCGCAACAGTCAGTGTTTGCACAAGAGAGGAATTCATCCTCTTCTCATATTGACATAATATCGTGGTTTGCACAGCCACAGTTTCCGTAATGTATAAAAGAACGATTTGCTAGAGGAAGAAAACTAATTGACCTTTTTTCTTGTAATTTTTTTCTCGTAAAATTCCTTTGGTTTTAATAAAATGTCTCATTTCAATTACTCTCTTTAAGTTTGCGAACAATGTCAAGACCTCCATTATGGTGATTGTCCAGTTCACGGGCCTTTGCAAATCATAGAAGACAGAACTGAGGAGGAAAATTCAAACATGACATCTGCAGCGGCTTCATTGCCTACAGGACTTATTATAAACAACTCGTCACTGCCTGGAGTAGGCCGAGGTGTTTTTAGCATGACTGAGATTCCGAAGGGAGTACGATTTGGTCCATATTAAAGGAAAAAAGATAGGGGGGCAGCATATTACAGATGAAACAAATACGAGTTACATGTGGGAGGTACTGTATTGTACAAAGCTTATGTCTAGCATAGTTATGTCTTTATGTCGATCGCACACCTGTCACCTTTGTAGTTACAATAATATTCCCACGCAGATTTTTTTCGTTACAAAAGCGACAAACGAAATCAGTGGTGTCAGTAAATTTACTAACACCGATAAAAAATACGTGCAAGAGGTTATTAAGCCGAGCGACCAGAGTATCGCATTTGTTACCCTCCCTGATGGATGCCAGGCCGTTGCACATTACATTTCCCCCATCCAACTTCTCCCTCCTGCACGAATTAGCTGACTTAGCTTTTTTTTATGGTTGCCGGTACCAATTTTATTTATGTGTAGTAAAATGCACTAACTATAATCGGCGACAAAATTGTTGACACATTCACCTTTTCAACCCCATATTTCGTCACTATGATCCCTTTTTGCCCTCCTAGCTCGTCATTTCAGCCCCCTCTCTCCAAACAATGTTGTGCGGCAATTGCTGGAATCCTGAGGTACAAAGCAGCAACATTGAATGGGGAAGCGGGGTCTTTTCCACAGTTTATTACGCGATAAAAAGAGTCGTGGTATTTGGTGCAGTAAAAAGTACTATTGAAAGACAATGTGTCTTTGTCTCAACTAATTATGTTGCCAATTGTAGATCGTAGTTAAAATGTTTCGGCTACGAACATAATACATCTGACTTTTTTTTTTCTTTACTCAGTGTTACTCAATTAAAAGTAACTGATGAAAATATTAAACTTCACCTAAAAATTTCATTTTAATACAATAATCTAGACGGATGGTTACTCGTCCGCATTTCGTACACCGGGTTTAGAAATAAGATTTTTTTTTTTTTAATCCAAAAATTTAAAAACGCTTTGTCAATTTTATTTATTGGATTGTGAAAGAAGGCAAGTTCAGTCATTTCTTAGATGGCCGAGATGAAAGCCATAGTAACTGGATGCGCTTTGTAAATTGCTCTCGCTGCGAGGACGAGCAGAACTTGGTAGCCCATCAGTTTAGAGGCGAGATCTGCTATCGAACTTACAAATATGTAAACCCAGGAGAAGAACTATTGGTATGGTATGGAGAAAGCTACGCTAAAGATTTGGGGATATCTGTGTGTGAAGACCAAGTAAACAGAAAAAAAGGTAAATTCTTTCTTCTCGATAGGCTGTTCAGTTCTTCGATCACTTCAAATTTTCTTTTAGATTTGACGAAAACTCAACCATTTCACGGGAAGCTGAGCACTTCACTTTCAAACTCAAATACGTCAATGGGGATCCAATCTTGATCAAACTTGGGTGGGTCTACGTGGGACTGATTCATTTGCAGGTCGAGGGAAGTTTCTTTTTTTTGCAGGGGAGGGGGAGGGAGAGGGGTTCATGACACGATAGTGGCTGCGCTAAAGAGGGGACTTTCGTAAGCTCTGTAAGGCAAGACTCTCCTATTACGTCAATCGTTTAGCTCATCACATAACTCGCTTTTATTTCACCCACAAAGTCAAGGCAAATTTGAATTGATCAACAATACTGTTACTTATACTCGATGGGTCCTCATTCAGTAATTGTTCATAAGGTCTCCAAAGTGTTCTTGGTGAGACTTCATGAGATTGACTCGACTTCCGTTGACTTCAGCATTTAGTTTCCGCGTGTCGTGAACCCAAACAGAGAAGCGCATTAGAAAATAAGTTTTAACCTTGGGACAACATAAATATAGTAATTCAAATCGGTATTGAGTATTGCCCTAAAATGTGGGTGATTTGAAGTTGATGGCTTCGGCTATCAAGCGTAATTTAAGCCCTGTCCACACTACGAAAACGCAGCTTTGATTCTACGGGCGTAGGCCTACCATCCAAACCCACGCGTCCAAACTGTCCGTCACGAAAACGGAGCTTTTCGAAAACGCTCTTTAAATCGGAGGTCTTTGAAAACGCCGGCTTTGTGTTTTAGTGAAAACGGAAAAAATTCTGAAAACGGAGCTTTTGGTAAACGATGGCATCACCATAATTGTGTGATTTTCCCTGTCAGAGTTTTCCTCAACCACAAATACGAAATGACCGGTTATTGCCACGTAATAGAATTTCTCTGACGTAGTGTGGACGGAAAACATTTGATGCGTTTTCAGAGTGGAACCTCCGTTTTCAAATTCCTCCGGTGTAGTGTGGACGAGGCCTTGATGTCACCCGTCACTGGCCGTATAGGTTCTTTTTAAAAATGCTAATTTATTGACACTGCAAATAACGGGACATTTTCAAAGTTTTAATTTGTTTAAAAGTTTATTTATCTTTCTTCTTAGGTAATGGATACACATGCCACGGCTGTGAAAGGATGTACACTTCCATGAACTTTCTACAAAGACACAAGAACCATTACTGTTCACCTAGGACTTTAAACTGGGAATGCAGAAAATGTAAGAAGCAATTTACGTCAGTTAGTAGTCTTAACATGCACATCCGCCAGGCTCACGCAGATGAAAAGCGTACGCAGAGTACTCAATGTGACAAGGCGTTTATTCGATGTAATGCTCTGACCACGCATCTCCGTACTCACACAGGTGAAAAGTCATATCAGTGTACACAATGTAACAAGGCGTTTAACGACTCTAGTCATCTGACCACGCATCTCCGTACTCACACAGGTTAAAAGCCATATCAGTGTACACAATATAACAAGGCGTTTAACGACTCTAGTCATCTGACCACGCATCTCCGTACTCACACAGGTTAAAAGCCATATCAGTGTACACAATATAACAAGGCGTTTAACGACTCTAGTCATCTGACCATGCATCTCCGTACTCACACAGGTGAAAAGCCATATCATTTTACACAATGTAACAAGGGGTTTAACAGCTCTAGTCATCTGGCCACGCATCTCCGTACTTACACAGGTGAAAAGCCATATCAGTGTGCACAATGTAACAAGGCGTTTAACAACTCTAGTCATCTGACCACGCATCTCCGTACTCACACAGGTTAAAAGCCATATCAGTGTACACAATATAACAAGGCGTTTAACAACTCTAGTCATCTGACCACGCATCTCCGTACTCACACAGGTGAAAAGCGATATCAGTGTACACAATGTAACAAGGCGTTTAACAACTCTAGTCATCTGACCACAAATCTCCGTACTCACACAGGTTAAAAGCCATATCAGTGTACACAATATAACAAGGCGTTTAACAACTCTAGTCATCTGACCACGCATCTCTGTACTCACACAGGTGAAAAGCGATATCAGTATACACAATGTAACAAGGCGTTTAACAACTCTAGTCATCTGACCACGCATCTCCGTACTCACACAGGTGAAAAGCGATATCAGTGTACACAATGTAACAAGGCGTTTAACAACTCTAGTCATCTGACCACGCATCTCCGTACTCACACAGGTGAAAAGCGATATCAGTGTACACAATATAACAAGGCGTTTAACAACTCTAGTCATCTGACCACGCATCTCTGTACTCACACAGGTGAAAAGCGATATCAGTATACACAATGTAACAAGGCGTTTAACAACTCTAGTCATCTGACCACGCATCTCCGTACTCACACAGGTGAAAAGCGATATCAGTGTACACAATGTAACAAGGCGTTTAACAACTCTAGTCATCTGACCACAAATCTCCGTACTCACACAGGTTAAAAGCCATATCAGTGTACACAATATAACAAGGCGTTTAACAACTCTAGTCATCTGACCACGCATCTCCGTACTCACACAGGTGAAAAGCCATATCAGTGTACACAATGTAACAAGGCGTTTAACAACTCTAGTGATCTGACCACGCATCTCCGTACTCACACAGGTGAAAAGTCATATCAGTGTACACAATGTAACAAGGCGTTTAGCAACAGCTTTAGTGCCAACCTACCTCCTGTACTTAAACATTACTTAGTTTTACTCAGCTCGATTAGCTTTATGGTTATCCTGAGTAAACATTACCTCTTTTTTGTATTAATATATTATATTGTAAAGTTTAACTTTTTTTCTATTTGGTAATAAAGCTTGTTGTTGTTGTTGTTGTTAAAAGTCACATCAGTCTACCCAATGAAACAAGTCAGAAAAGTCAGAAAACAGATTTAAATTCAGTAGAAATAATCACTAGTTCGCATTTTGTGTCATAAAAGATCGCTGACAGTACCGTGAGAACAACTGCTTACTGCGCCTTACAATAACATGCGGACTCTAAAATTCAAAGCTCAACCGACAAATGCGTTTTTCGCTACCCGTCAATCAAATGTTCGGCGGCTCATCCCAGCTTCCGACTACTGCCGAGCACGCGGTAATCAAATCGTTGAGCACAGTCCAGACAACGAAACAGCGCTCGGCAGTAGTCGGAAGCTTGGGGGAGCCGCCGAACATTTGATTGACGGTAGCGAAGAACGCATTTGTCGGTTGAGCTTTGAATTTTAGAGTCTGCATGTTATTGAAAGGGGCAGTAACATAGGTGATGGAAAACTAGGGAAGGTCATTAAAAGGTTATGGAAAGTCATAGAATTTTAAAAGCTGAAAAGAGAAATGACTTCGATCTAGATCCTCCTAAATAGTATGCCACAATGCCTGTATGCCGTCAGATCACAATCAGCATCACAGGATGCGTGTTGTAGATGCATGCTGGAAGGTAGCTTTCACGATTAAACGTCGGGTTCCAGATATACGTCGGGTATCCAGGGTGACATTTTTTTAAGTAACCCCTAAATCATGAAGTGTAATACACTTTTAGTTTTAGGTATAATGGCAAAATACACGGCTGTGAAAGTAATGATCAAAAATCCTTGCTCAGGAAACACTGGGTTCATGATAGCCTGCTGAACAGGCGGATTAGCGGAGCAGACAGCGATGCGCGACCACGAGCTCGCTCGCGCTACAGGCTCGTGTATCGCGTTTCACTCTCTCGTCTGTTCTGCAGGCTAGGTTCAAGAAAAACTGCAGGAGACAAATAAACGACAGGTACACCGTGGTAAGTTTGAAACAAACCCGCAAAGAGAGCGTTTCATGGAGAAAATATGGTAACTTGCCAAGAGCTTTTCTGAACACAAGTCTTTACACATGTTTCTGTACAATTTACATTATTGCAAACATGGCTACATAGTGCCCAGCATGCCCACCCCATCATACATGTGAAGTGATTGACCACTCGGGTCGTGCTCCCCGATCGATGCAAAAATGCATAATGATATAAATTCTTATTTAACTTTATCTTTTAATATATAATTTATTGACTACTTTCCCCTCTTTCATTTAATTTATTAATAGTGTTAAATACTGAAATAAGTTTTGATGAAACAAAACCCGTATAAGCGCAAAATTGCCACCAATAGGTTAATAAGAGCAACGTTTTTTGTATCACAAAAAAACCTGAAATAACATCAACCAAATGTGGTAAAACAGAAATTACCCTTGCGAGAAGCTTAGTTTATTAAGAAAAATATTTCTCGCAAGTCTGCTCTTACAAGGGACAATCATCTCAAAATGGTGAATATACTTTGATTTTGGTGAACAGAACAGAACAGAACAGTAACTTTTACTGGTATATAAAAGGTTTATAAGCCTTAGTAGCTCGCAGCTAGCAAAGCTATTCTGGACGGATTACTATTACTCTAAGAATATGATCGACTTTAATTAACAGAGAGAATAAGAGAAAAGGGGAAATTAAAGAAATATGAGTAAATAATCAAATATTATATCCCCTAAAACGACTACGTACTACATGTAAGTGCTACGGCTAATTTGAGGAAAAATCGTTTTCCTGTAAATTATAGGCTTATTATGGATAACACAAAATCTAGTCAAATAAATTACTTTATATTTTAAGGAATTCTAGGGGAAGGTCAATCCTGAAAATCTTTATTTGCATTTATTCACTCAGATTAAACAACAGCTAAAATATTAAATTAAATACGGAAATTGACATATTTACTTCATAGAAATGTCAACAGTAATACAAGTATATAGTTAAAAAAATCTCCACTGTAACCCTATGAGCAGCTGAGCCAAAATCAAATTGAAATCAGTCATGTGAATGCCAATACTTGTTATCTAAATTTTAGATCTTTGAAAAATCCAAGTACAAAACTGAAACATAATTCTGGTATGTCACCAAATTCAGCTGAAGTGTATGTGTCAAACCAGAGCCATCTAAAATCTACAGAGGAACAATCATACCATGTAACTCTAGCATGATGTTGATACAGACATAGTTAATCATAATTTGTGTACAACAGCCTCTGATAGCAATAAGTTCAAGAAAAGTGCAACAATTAAAGCAGGCCTAAAACAATTATTACTGCTTCAAGAGCAGAAAAAAGTGCCTTTTTCTTCCAGGCTTATTAGAATCTAATTAGGAAGCTAGCAACCTTTTTATGCTTCCCCTGCCATGTTAATGTCGATAAAAAGAAATTAATCCTGGGTTAGTAAATCTTGCCACTGACTTGCTCATGGGGAAACATGCAAATATTGTTTACAACAGGAATATTATTTAGCAACTGTAGTAAACAATCTGAATGCCCACAATAACACAGTGCAAAACTATTTACAGGTGTGGAATATCTATACAGTATGTATAGGACTGCATCACCATCAAACAATGAATGTGTGATGATTTGACATCAAATTGAATGGTCTGCTCATCTTATATGTACATCACAGTGGAAGGTTTGCCTGCAAAAATAAAGCAAAATATAAATTGTGTTGACCTCTATGGCCAATTTAGACAATTCACCTTTGTCGCATGCCACTACCTAAAGTATATCATATTATTGATTTTAATAATAATTAACGCACATACAGCTAATGCCATCATGAAAAAAACTTGCCTACAACTCTAAACATAGAATGCTATGGGAGTTGACAGCTTTTAAAACATGACTTGATACTCCACAACATTGAAACCAGTCAACACTGAAACTCAAAAAGTTCACATATCTCTGAAAACCATTACAAGCACCTCTACAATATTCTCATTCAACACAAGAATCTGGCTCATGTACCTTTTTATTATAATTCTGTTTCACTGGTCTCCCTTTGATCATTCCATAAAGCACGCAAGTGATCACCATAACAAACAAGAAGTAACTGGAGTACTGAAGCCTTAAGTTGACTGCTGAAGCATCAACCTGAAAAGAAAATGTCCAATTAATTTTGACCTGTCGCTTTCTAGAGTTGGTTCTCCTTTGTACGGTTATATGCAGAAAAAATCCACATTCCTGTAAGGACACCAAAATGGCCACCCCGCTTGATTTTTGTAGGGGCATGTCACTGCCAGTAAACTGGTACCATTGCTACTGTTACATGTGATGATGAACATGTGAGCATTTGAGCAGGCCATGAGAGCTTGTCTTTGCACTGGGTCTTTCTTTCCATTCAGTCGCTGTAGGCTTTGCTATTTTGTGTTCTCAGCGTTGGATTTTGTTGAATTCAAACAGTTCTACGGTAGCATTTATTGATATCTGAGAGAATTGTCCTTGTTAATTTTATATTTTCACAAACATAACTTTGAATCACCTTGGCTTTAGGATGTTAACCATGGGTAACAGCTATATTTCATTGCCTGTAATTTGATTGCATTTGATTAGTTCCAATCACGACAGATAGCTCAATCCTTATCTGGTCAAATATTGCTTGGAATCGGTGGAAAAGTACTCTGAAGGCAAGATCCATAAAAGTGAGCCTGAACCAAGGAACGGCAATGTAATTACTGTCTACTTTGTTCACCAGGGGAAACACACTTGAATCAGTCACATGGAGTTTGTTTCTGATTTATAGAAATGAGCATGTGATTGCAAAATGTGTTTGCTTATATTTTGTGCTTCCAGCTTAGAATAATGTACCCAAAAAATACACTTTTATAAATTAGCTTTTAAGCTCAAACATTACTAGTTAATGTGAGAATATTTAGCACGAAATTTGAAGGTTACTGTAAATATTGTAGTTCTTTTAAACTTGGGAGTCAACAGAAACTGGTGCCGTCACGCAACGTACATGTATCAAGACACTATACTGAATGATAAATCTGACTGTAAAACCTCCGTTGTTGATGAAAAATGTTGATTTTAGCAACAGACTGAGGTTGAAAGTCAGCTAGTGAAACTATTTGTTCAAGATATATATATTAAAGTTACGGCATCAAACACATTCTCATAATCTTTGATTACTAATAGTATTTAAGTATTGTTTCTTTAACATTTGCGACTTTTTGTTTTAATCTTTTATTTATGTAGAACTGTTCAAGCAGTGGTGTTTTCAAAAACTGAAGGCATAAAAACCTGGACTACTAGTTTTTTGTGACACTTCAAAGGTCACTGCTCTCTTGGCTCATTTCTACCAAAACTTGCAGATTCTAAATCTGCCAGGAGCTTTACTTACAGATTGTAATATCATGGCTTACCAAGGTCATTGTCGCAGTTGTAGTATGCTGGTTGTTCACAGGCACACTTGTTTCAACCTTTATTCCGGTGGAACACAGTTTCCTTTCTTGTTCCACTGTTCTTGCATGCGTCTCAATGACCACCATTTGTGCAATGTTTATGTTGCTAACAGATGTCGCGTTGCAAGTGCTTCTGGACCTAAAGACAGACAAACAATCTTAAATTTTGGGAGAGAGAGAACAATGAAAATTGAAAACACAAAGCATCTCTGCCAATATATCATGAAACAAGAGAAACACGATCAAATATTTATTCAAACAACAGTCTAAATTCTGAACAAATTTCCTTACATAAAATCAAATATCTCTACACTCTTGAAATTTCCCAGCATCATAAGACCGAGTACTGCGGTAGAAAAACTGTAGATTATTTCTCTTGCAAGGTAAGTGTTTTGTTATACCCCAGGACTAAACAAAACATCAAATCTCCTTTTCAAAGATACCGTCTATCTGACCAACACACTTTCATAGAAATTTGCTGTTGCGTTAAGGCACAAAAGACAGCATGCATCCACTGGCGTTATGAGATGACATAATGATAATCGAGGCTCAAACCTTCAGCATTTGCCAATCCAGTTGAACCCAAAGAAGTTACACAGTCTCAGATACTGATGAGTGTAGAAATCAAATACTGTCCAGTCTACTAAACATTATTAATTTAATGGTGTTTTGAGACAGAGTGGTACAAGGTAATCTACATGTACCCTCTGACCTATCAGAGGAAGAGGCTTTTACAGTTCACAAATGTTTATCTGCCTGAGGTTTGGGGGAGAGGAATTTTCTTGTGTGAAGTCGGACAATGACACACTACAGTTTCCTTTAAAAGATTTACTTACAAGTGATCTGGGACGATATCAGTTGGTACGGTAACTGATCCGCATGCCTCCAGGTACTTTGATAAGCATTTATTTTTATGGCAGTCTGTAGAATAAGCACATTCACATGTTAACATTTTAAAAGATTACAATAATTTTGAAATGATGACCCTTCTTGAGAAAAATGAGTGACGATTGGCATTATTTAATCTCCACCTTAGTATACATTTATTAAAATTGTCATTTTAGATTGAGAAATTAAGAAATAGGGAGGAAACTCTACTTTGGGCACACCTCCTCTGAAGGAACACTACTGCTCTGGCAAAATGCATGTTCATGTAAATCTTTGTATCTAGTACTAAGATGAATTTCTTAATTCAAGAAGTGAACATGCAATAACATATCACCCTAAATAATAACTACTTTGCTCGGAAAGAAGACATGACTTTTCAATACAAAGAATTCCTAAGTTGCCAAAGTTAAAGAAATCCACACCCTGAGTTTAACATGGAACAGAAGCTTAGGGAAGATTGTCTAGTCAGTCTGTTAAATACAGGTTTACTAATCAAGAAATAACTTGTAAGCAAGGTGTGCATGAGAAATGAATCTTTGTGTATGAGATTATGCACGATGTGTGAGTGTACGGGTCTATTTGTCACATAATTGATCCACAATCATGTAGGTGTCCAATTACAGTTATCAGATAATTTGCAACTTTTTGCAATTGGATACCTGTAATTGATACCTATGCCGTTTGCACATCAATGAGCTTTAATCCTCTGTAGGAAAAAGATGGCGACTGGTACATTTACCCATAGTTCTTAGCACATGAAAACCTAAACAATGTTCATAAAAACGTAGAACGGTTATAAAATCTTTGAACCTAGGCTACTTAATATCCTTAGTACAGGGACAAATATTGTAATTATAAGGCTGTCTTCGTGCCTTTTGGGCTGTGTTAGGTTCGCGAGGCATTGTGGTAAAATGTACAGCCGCCATCTTTTTTCCTACAGTAGATTGCTTCCTTCTTACTGTTTCTTAATAAATAATTTTTTTAACCTCTGGAAGGTGCTCATGACTTTTTCCCTCAAAAAAAGTTCTGAAGGATATTTTTTTTATTTTGATATGCTTATTACTAATTGGACTGAGTAGAACACAATTCAGTGAGTATATAATTTTTTTAACCTCTGGAAGGTGCTTATGACTTTTTCCCTCAAAAAAAGTTCTGAAGGATATTTTTTTTATTTTGATATGCTTATTACTAATTGGACTGAGTAGAACACAATTCAGTGAGTATTCATGCTTGTAATATCAAATCATCCTTATGATGCACACTCTTCTGATATTAATATAACTCACCTGATTGCTGCCTAAAATGTACTCCACTCGGTCCAGTTACTAGTATTTTAACAATTATTCCATGAGCATGCATTGGATGTGAGATGATACTGTAGATAGCCAACGAGGCCCATTGCGTCAAGTTGGCTATAATCATCTCATGTCCAAGAAGCACAAGTGGAATAACTGTTTTATGAAGATGTCCCAAAAATATAGAAAATTAAACTAAAATAAAAATAAAAAACACCCCAAAAAAATCACACATACGCTTAACCATATTTGGCTAAGCCAGTAAAAATGCTTGAATTGTATAACGATCCAGTTTCTTAATGTTATTAGACAAAAATCATACACCTACCCAGGAATGATGGTTGAAGAAAAAACAATGTGATGTTGACAACAAAGTTCTCCGGGAGACCTGATTAAGGAAGCAACATAAATTATTGTAAATTGATTAAATAATCAACTGGCATAATTGCAGATTAATAAATAAGGATGTTTGTTGTCTTTATCAGCTTCATTTTGAAACAAAGAAAAATATATAACACAGGTTATATTAGGTATCTACCTCGAAAATAATTGACCATTTTCCCATATAAGTACCCATAATGATTTCTTTCAGGAAGGACTAAAACTTATACATTAATAGCAGTGCTTGAACTGTCCTATAACATTACTGTCCATTCTTCTAGCTCTTTCCTTCAGTACTCCGTCCTTCTACTCCCATGTTTTTGTTATGTTCACTCAAACAAGATGGAGGCTAACTTGATAACCTCGCGGTTCAATTAGCCTCCATGCACAAACTATATACACCATTGTCACCTTTAATAATTGTTATATATGTATCTTATTTTCTTTTTATGCTAATATTGTAATTTCAAAATGTAAGTGCAAAATAAAGTGAAGTTGAAGTTGAAGTTACAAGGCGGTAGCTTCTACAGATCTGCCTCTTTCTTTCAGAATTCTATAGCCCAAGCCAAACGATCACAACATGTCAACACAACACAGTGCAACATTGTTGGGGGCAACATATTGTGCAAGTTTGGCCACCCTGTTAAGATGTGTTGCGATGTGTTGCAAAATGTTGGGTGTTGGTGGCTCAAATTTGACCAAGTTTAACTCAAGCCAACAATGTCCAACATGTTGCAAAAGGGTGGTCAAACATGCACAACATGTTGCACCCAGCAATGTTGCTACATGTTGCATTGAAATGTTGCAAATCGTTTGGCCGGGACTTAAGGTGATCTGTAGAATTAACACATTGGGCCCTGTGTAGCCTTATCTGGTCGTGTGAAAATCCCTGGTTACTAAAGAAACATCATGTATCAAAAAGAAACAAAGTTACAGACCTTTTAGACCAAGTTGTGTTGCTGGCATTTCTGCTGTAACATGAGTTACATTGTTGACCACTGCAGTAGAATCATCCGAAGGAAACACAGAGAGATGAAGCACTGGTATAGTCACAGTTGTAAACCCAACAGGAGTAGGGCCAGTAACGTTGGTTGAGTTTACTTCAGTGACATTGGACAAAAAAGTTTGATTTTCAAAGATACAGAATTCAGAGGAACCCAAGTGATCTAAGAAAGAATGCCATTCCTATAACAACAAAGCAATATGTTAACAAATTCCTTAACTAAGAAAAAAAAATCACAATAGGCTGTGACAATAATGAGTGATATAAAAGCCATGTCAAATCTACTAGGAAAATACCCTCCAAGGATGCACATGCTCAAGAAGTGGGTTTCTAGAACTCTATTCTAAAGAAATACTTAGCTAACACAAGCTGTTGATTGTGTGAGCAAAGAGGATTCACATTTTGATTACCACAATAAACAAGTGACTTCTTTCTTTTTTCATTATTATTTTCGTAAGAGTTATTAGATTCTTTTAAAAATCTATTAACTCTAATTATAACTTTTATTATTACTCCTATTAAAATACTTGATTCTGATTGGCTAAAAACAATTGCATTGTTCGTGTAACACAAGTGCAAGTTACAATGAATACTTCCGAAACCAGCACAGACACTCAAAGACTACCAACAGCCATCAAATCCTTCCAAAGAGAGCCAAAGGTAATTACATGTTTTCCAATCACTTCCGAAAATCACACGAACCCTCCCAAAGATCAGCGAATATCACCAGACTGGTTTTTGAACAACTCCAATAATCACCCAAAACCCTTCTGAACATTACCAAAGTTTTCCGAGGATTGCTGATGATTGATGATCAGTTAAAGCTTGCCAAAGACTTTTGAAGATTGTTGGAAGTTTTCTGAATGTTCTAAGAAATGTTTGAAGATTATTGGAATACCAAACACACAGTTGGCAGCCTGCCTAAGGAAACAATGTGTAGAAAAAGACCTTAAATAGTATGTTTTCAAGTGTATTATTAACATGTAATCACAAAATTATTCTTGTGCAATTTGGAATAAATAAGCACTGGTAAATTTTTCAAAGACTACAAACTGCACTTGCTCTACACACTTGTGCAATTTTGTTAGCCTTTGAAAAATTTACTTGTGCTTGTTTACCGTAAATCCTCAAATTAGCACCTCCCTCGAATAAGCGCCCCCTTCGAATAAGCGCCCCTCCTATCGGCCGAAATTGAAAATAAGCACCTCATAATGAGACAACAAAGGATGTATAGTTTTTGTCATGTAGTATTAGATTTGTACATTGTTTCAGTTTGTGAACACGTTTAGTGAAAACATTGAACACATTAAGTACCAATGGTGCTGCGATGTAAACTTTAGGATTAGCTTTTTATTTCAATAAACAGCTTATGTTGGTGTTTATGCGCAGAGGATGTATTAAAAAAATGATAGTCAGGCCATGCTTTGGGAAATATTAAACAAGCACCACCCTGGAATAAGCGCCCCCCCGTCTTTTCCTAAATTTGAAATAAGTGCCCCGGGTGCTAATTCAAGGATTTACGGTACTCCAAATTGCACTTGAAATCATGTAATTACCCATAAAAACTTTTTAACCTTGAGAGAACTCTACAAAGCTGTGGAAAATGTGCCAGCAACTTGTGGTTTTGTTCTCCTAAACTTCTGCTCAGGTTTTTACAACTCACGTAAACTCAGGCAGAAACCCAGAACGTTTTTTGTTTCTTATAAATTTGAGGTAATAGACTGCAGAAGGATAATCAAAAGTAACAGGCCACGAGATTCTCATTTCTAGTATTTTGATTAATAAAGCATTTTGCCTACCTCTTGCAATGTTCCCTATTTACACAAATTAATGATGATTCAATTTTCATGGTCCCTGTTAATTTTTCAAATTCTCCAACGCATCAAAGGATGGAATGATAAAAATTCCCATATAATAGGCGAAGTGAAAATAACGAGGCAAGTATACGAGGCAAAATAAGCACTTTTTTCCATATCGTATAAATTCAAGAACTGGACAATATTTAAACTCCCCACAAAGGCACTATCAATTCTTTAAAAATCCAGTGTCAATGTAAGTTAGAATGTAAGACATATAAGCTTACAGCCGGCCAGGTTAGGAGTGTACAAATTTATATTCACAGAACGAATACCAACTGCTACTTAAAATCATCCATTGCTACCTTCTTGTGGACATCGTCTGTGTTAAACCAGCCGTACATCTGAACGAAGTAGCCGAGAGAAAACAAACCAATGGCGAAAGCCGCTAGGCAGACAGTAAAAACAACACAAGGAGGACGGGAGGCAGCGAATCCAAACAAATTCTTGCAGCACTTGCAGTCGACCATCTTTTCGGAGTATTAAGTCGTTCCGTCTTCTTCAAAATAAAGCCTTCAAGAGAACAAAAAAACCTGCAGGTGTTATTTTGTCACAGGAAGTTTTGTACACGTAAGCTACCATTAAAGTTTGAACTGCATGAAGAGCTACACGTATAAACGGAACGCTTACGATTACCTAAGGCACTACAGGAGATAATGTATTAACGATTTTTGCGAGTTTCTACATCAAAGAAAACTTATTTCTGAGGGAAAATTACGGATTCAACCCACTGCACACATCAGCACAAGGCGCCATGTTAACTAGCTGAGCTTGGTATCCTCGCCTCTATAATTACTTCAGAGAGGGAAAAGAAACTGGGAACTAGAACTATAAATAATAACAATAATCAAAACTTTTCATCCTACAGTACACTCCAGATTATTCAAATCTATTTTGCTGTGCTTTTTTGAGCGTGAAGTGAGCGAGAAAATAAAACAACAATGTCAAAAAAATTTCGACCAGTGTTCTTTGCCCGCCGTTTGTTATTATTATCATCCGGGAACTCGCTAAACGCACCAAGCGTTCAAAGCCCATCAGTTTCCGATCGCCCGAAATGCTACACTGTACAGCCGGAAAGACCTTTTATGCCTGGCGCGGCGTGAGGTTGCAAATTTTTACTTATCAAATCTATTTTTAGAAGAAGAAACTTGAGAAGACAATCACGCGACAATCATGCTAAAAGAGTAAGGGACTGCTGTTCGTTGGGTTGTCTTCCTTGCATGAACTGGGAGGCACAAATATGAGAAATTCAATATTTTGCAAGAGATAGAAGCAGAATAAATTATAATTTGGGTGTGTTTGTGTACACTTGAGATCGAGGCCAAGCCACATGGCTATCAGACCTGTCCACGTGGTTTCCCCATCTTCGATTTCGATTGGATAATCTTCAAACAACTGTCAATCATTGCACGAAATTTTACGTTCCAGCACTTTGAGACCTTTTGTTCAGTTCATGTTGTTGTTAGTGGAAGAGTGCACATGGAGTGAGCGACGGACAGTCGGGCGGGTTACGCTTTACTACCACAGATCGTTGGAAGAAATTGCCGAGTCTCGTTTGTTTGCGTGATGAGTTTGGACACGTTGCTAGAAGCCGCTAAGTTCCTGGAATCTTCCTCTAAAGGAACAACTAAGGATGATTCGGCGATCGCACGTGGTATGATCGAGTAGCCATGTGCAAATATTCTGTTGGTGCGAAGGCGCTCGCCTGTTTTGAAATCGGTTCCGCAATCACGACAATTTTCCGATGACCCTTTGCTTACTCTTTCTTTCCGCATTCTAGTTAACCATTCTACGTCTGTTCATACGGAGAGAAGGCGAGCCATTTCGGAATGCGAGCCTCTGGAAAGACGGCGAAGACCTGGAGGGTATGTTTCGTTGTCTTTCGCCTCGGACAGAAAATTGCTTGCAGTGTTTGTTCTTCTGGTAGACACTGAATCCATCTGTTTTGTCCTACAGGGCAGGAACAAGAGAAACGCACAACAAACTAGAGAAGAACAGGTTAGTGATACCATAGAAACAAGGGATTTTACGAGAACTAAATTTCAAGATATAAAATGCACGCAAAGCATATTCTGTTATGGAACATGGCCGTTCTGTTATCTCGCTTGCGCCTTGCACATAAAACTGATGTCCTTTGACAGTTGAACTGTGCCTTTTTCGTTGTCTCCTTTGGGCTGAAAACTGTAGTTTTCTCTTAGGTTGTGTGATTATTTGTCGTTAATTCGAGATACTGCGTGATCTAGCGAAATTGTGTACATGCAGTACCGATGTGAAGATGCGAAAATCAAGCGCAAAGGTGAATTTATAATTGCTTATTGTATTTGCACATCCAGACGCGCGCACTTGAAAGAATGCTTCGATGTCCTGAAGAAAGAAGTCCCTTCCCTAGAGGACAAGAAAACGTCCAACTTGAATATCTTGCGAAGTGCGCTCAAGCACATTCAGGTGAGGGAGAGTTTGTGTATTTCTTTTTAATTGAAGATTGGTAGTACAGGATTTCGGAGGTGTCGGTAAGTGTTATGTCAGGTAATTTGAATTTGAAAGGCTATTGAGCCTATTGTGCTAACTGAACAAGTTTAGGCAGAGCAAGCTGCTTGTCTCAGGTGATTTCACATCAACAAGTAAATGCAAGCGGACATTTGGGCTTCAAGCGCACGACTAACTAAAGTAGAAATTCTATTCTCTGGCAGAAATCGAGCATTTAAGTTCTCATTAGAAATTGCCCAATAGCACTGAGTTAGAACTGCTCTTTCTACCGGCGCAGGGACGCTGTATTGAACTGCAAATCTGCCGTACACCCACTCAGTAGAATATCAAATGTCCTACGTAGGCATTGATTCTTTGTTCTTGTGAATGGTTCAACAGATTTGTTCCGAAGGTAAATATCTCGTTTTGTTGTGGTCGGCATGGAATTTCTGGCCCACGCGAGTCACGAGTTAAGTTGTTTTTGTGTTTTGATTTTCACGGTCGAGTAATTTTTTGCCTTTTTCGGTGTGGTGACTAATTGATGACTGAAAATTCGTCACATTTTCTGTTTAACGAAACATTTCGTTCTCCAGAACCCATTTGATTGCCGTGAAAACCATTTCACGGCAAAAATTGAAGCCATTTAAATTCTAGAACTTGAAAAGGTTTATTTTTGAAGGAAGAAGTGTGATTCCTTGCTTCTTTATGGGAAATTCCAATACAGCCAATGTACAACTTTGGCACTGATCGATATTTTTATGTATACAGCTCAGAATGGAGCTGTACATTTGTATTACCTAACTGCAGGGTGGTTACCTATTACACTGACACAAGGAGATACTAGACAAAAGCTCTTCATCTGCCTTTGAAATGAACTTTGAAAGCAATGGCAGAAACCACAGAATGAAATGTTTGTAAGGTAGAGTTAAAACTCAGTTTACCATAGGCAAGTCCATGCAGCCAATCTTTAGAAATCTGAAGTTTTACGGTATTGTCCATAATTTCAGTACATTGCAACGATTGACTGAAATATTTTGCCTCTCATTGTTTTATTAAGCGTGTGGCCATGGGCTGAGCGCGCTTCATGTTCTACCCGTGGTTTATTATTTTTTTTTTGTCGGTGACCTGACCCAAACTTCCTCTTGGCCAAATTAAATTTTGAATCATGCAACCCGTGATGTTTATTCACCAAAAGCTGTTGAGACATTAATACACAGACAATGTTAATGTTACAGATACTATTTTCTTTATTTGTGTGCAAAATATATCTTCTTTTGGTTTTATCCAAGCGTTGGATTGGAAGGGAATAATAAAAACGCTAAAAAGGTATTACGTCAGCCATGGAATGCACTGATGTTGCAGCTTTCACTTTCGCTAGGTGACAAATAAGATCGTGTTTACTTTGCAAGTTGATTTCACCAGAAGCGACGGTCATTAATTTATTTGCAATTTTGCGAGTATTTCTTTTGGGTTTACTAAGGCAAATGAAGTGAATTCTTTGGCGGTTTCATCGCAGCGAGTTCAGAGATTGGAAGGAAAATTGAATATTTGCAAGCTAAGCAAAGAACGTGTCAGAATTTGCAAGGATTACGTCATTGGTAGGGAAATAACCACTGTACTAAAGATAGCCGTGGATAACGTAATTCTTGGATTATGTGACTCGTGTGACTACTTTGCTAGTCCTTTACTCATGGAAAAAACCAGTTAAATTTAATCATGACTTTTAAGAAAGAAAGCTGTTGTTAATAGTGTTATTATTGAAGTGTTCGTACCGTTAATGCCCATACATATCTGGAAGAAAGTTCCAGATTAAGACCATTACGTCGTCGGAGATTTCACAACCGCTACAACTGATGGTGCAATAATACAGATTGTGTTGATCAAGTGATGTGGTGTCTACAGTAATCAGTGAATCATCAAGGACTGCTTTGAAATATGCACTGCGTTGCAACTGTAGTGCTAAGAAAACAGTTAAATTTTAAAAGTGCTGTTATAAGATCTAAAAGATCTTCTTGTTGCAGTAGAACTGAGCCTGAACATGCTCTCTATGCCTGCTGTAATTACAAGTTATATGGAATTAAAGAAAACAATAACTCCAACAGATAAAAATTAATTCAGATCTAAATTAGAATGAAATTTAGTTAACAGTGAACACTAGCTGTTTCCTTTTTGTGGTTTATTCTTGTATATGGAAATTATTATTGTGAAGAGACTTTCCTCTTTCTCAAACTGTTGTTTTTAAGCAGTTAAAGGCTTGCTACCTGCACAATTTTGGTTGATATTTCTTGGCTGGCTGAGTAAGTCATTTCTCCAGGAGATCAAGACTTACGTCTTTATTCTACTTGACTGAAAGTGTTTCTCTTGCAAGCTGGTGAAGACATTGTTGTAGTTATACTTTAACTTGAATTTTTTGGGGAAGTGCCAGTTCTTGTTGTATATTTCTCTTTCAAAGCCAGCTTATGGCATTTAAACAGCTTGACAATAACATGGCAAAAATGGAAAATATTTTCACTGGGCCACTGGCCTTAGCTTTGAGCAAGCTCTCTTGGCAACCCACTGAGTAGGTGGTCTGGGTAGCAGGGTCCGAAATTGCACTTTCCTGGTCGCCAATGCGACTAAAAATTTTGCTCTGGCGACCAGAATTTCACAACTGGTCGCCAGTGGGCGATTAACGATTTCAAGCCACAATAATTACACAAACTTTGATTTTCAGCCAAATCAATTAAAATAAAATTCAAAGCCGCCCGCCAATTGGTCACTGACTTCTTACCTTTCTGCTGCTTTTGAAGTATACAACTGATTTTCCTGTTATTATAAATCTACCACAACGTTTCACAGCTACGATTAGTGCGAAGCATTGCTGCCATGTTTTTTCAGCGGTTTCCCATAACATACGTATTGCGGGCGCAAGAGGCCATGTGCATTCTTTTGCCATGAATATTTATTCAGGTGATGTGGTGTCCAAAGTTGTTCTGAGCTCTTTCCATAATTTATTACAAAGTGGAGACGGAATATCCGCGAAGAAATTAGTGGAAGATTTCGATATTCAATATGGCGATCCGTCGATCGTCTTGACAGAACGCAAAAGGAAATATCGTTTTGAATATAGAGCAAAGAACCAAACGGCAGTTTTCAGTCGGGTACATTTAATTTCTTCTCCAAAAGGTAGAGACAAGAGAAGGTATAAAGTTGACTTGAAACATTTGGCAGTTGCACGAGACTGCGTATATGGCCGGCATTTGATTCGTTCGTTGTGGTTTTTCAGTGGTAGTTGTATAAATAATCAGCGTGTTTGTATTTAATCTTATCGTTAGCGGAAAAATCACCATCATTGCGGCCCCAAACGCGTTCTCTTCATTCTGATTCTTAAAAGAAAAATTGGCGACCAGGGGTACTTACCATTTATATGGGAAAACCGGAAATTCCAGTTGGAAAATCAAATGACTCGCACCATTCCAATTGGGAAGCTTCAGAAAATATGGGCTGTGATTTGAGGAGATGCTATTTTTCTGCTCTTTCAAGTCTCTCTAGCTGATGTGGATATACTTTATAGTGATTCCTTCTCCCGCAACGTCGCATTTAATTGTTTAATGTTTATGCCTGAAATTTCCAACCCGATGGTTTTTGTAAATGGTAAGCACCCCAGAATTTTCCATCTGGCAACCAAAAATTTTGGTTTATGTTTCGCTGCGAAGGAAAAATTTTATTGACACTTTTTGGCGACCACACTTTTCCATATGGTGACTGAAAAAAAAATTTCAGTTGCCAGTTGGCGCCCGCCTAAAAAAGTTAATTTCGGACCCTGGGTAGGAGAGCTTGCCGGGATGTCTCAGACTTTAAAATGCTGCGCCTGGCTGAAACCTCCAGCCTTTTCCAGTAGTACGAGTTGCCAATCGAGGTCAGCCAATCAGGGCATAGTGGAGGTAAAACACATTTGAATTTTATGTTAATGAACTGATTTTATATTTTTGCATGACTGATTGTCAAACATCAAGTGGTACAATTTATGTAATTGACAACTGGTATCACATGCTAGAAATTTGTCCTCTCGTAAAAACCACCAAGCAGATTAAATCTGAAAAAATAACTTTGAAAGATTTTTCAAATTGCACTTCATGCAACTAGAATATTTTTTCCTTGCTTGTGAGAAATCTTGGTCCTAAATTCCCATAGAAAAAAGTGAAAAGCCCAGTTCCAAGCACTGTAAAGTATATACCAGCATGTAAAATATGTGTGGGGAAATTGCTGTTTCTCCAGAACTAACAAACTGCATCTTTCAATGCTGCATCTCCTAAGTTCACTTCCAAAAAGACCTATTTTCTGGTTACAGAAAATATCCATAACCACACCACGGAGGGAATCAGAAATTCCGAAAGGGTGGGGGTCAAAGACCCTGGAAATTCCAGAGGGGAGGGGGTTGGACAGTCAGTTTAGTTCCAGATATCCTTTGGTTCAATACGGATTCAAGTATCGATCTAGCTGTTAAAAAATCCTCTCTTACATACTAAGTAGATCTTTCACATGGAAAAATAGTAGCTTGAATACTACTTGTATTTGAATTGCATTATATTTGAACTACATTTTCTTTCTTCAAAAAGCACTTTTGAAGCTAACAAGTGTGAAGAATGTGCTATTAGTGGAAATGGCCACCATTACTTGTTACCAGT
Source organism: Orbicella faveolata (assembly GCF_042242905.1). Lineage (NCBI taxonomy): Eukaryota > Metazoa > Cnidaria > Anthozoa > Scleractinia > Merulinidae > Orbicella > Orbicella faveolata. The sequence goes on from NW_028301577.1 coordinate 6,816,511, forward strand.
CTACATGGAGTCACCTTGTGGACTTAGAGCACTGGTGACTAGCCTAGTTTGTTTTCGCATCGGTCTTGGAAGATGTCGAGTGGCAGTCGATTTCTTTCGTGAAAATGAGATTCTTTATAAAGGTAGAAATGATGTTACGATTATTACACCAACTTCAGAATTTCTTATTCAGGTTTATCTCTGTGCAGTTGTATGTAATTTTGCTGTAAAATTGGCTTTCGTCATGAGTGATGTATTCACGATAAAAGTATGGTGTCAATTTCATCCACAGTCATCTTATCAGTCCTTCAACCGAAATTGTACCACATTTACAAAGAGACTTAATTAGTCGTATAGGAATTAGGTAATTTGACAACCCTTGCAAAATTTTGACTGAGATCTCACCAAGATCTCGGCAATCTCACCAGCCAAAAACTTGCCGAGATCTCACTGAGATCTCACCGAGATTCTCATCAAGATATCAAAATCTCGGAGGCCAAAAAGACTCGCCGAGAAACTGGAAGTTTTCTTGGCAATCTTGCCAACATATCAAAATGTAAACACGTAGATCCAGATATCATAAATTCATTGAGAGAAATAGTTTCTAGCAGAGAAAACAAACACACTGAAATACGACTCCACTATGTCAAAAACAACCAGATTTATTGACAGATAAGATAGTTCAGAAAAGCTTAACAGTATCAGACACTTTCACCTTCACTTCACATTTAGCTACTTTTAATGAGAGGAAAATCGTCATTACTCTGTACTGAAATGAGAAATACAGGAGAACTAACCTTTATCCTTGGGTCGTCACGTCCTTTACCTCCAGCAAACAAGAATAATTAACCTGATGTACTAAGTCTGTCAGCTGGAAAGAATCGAAGGAAATTCATTTGGCTTGGCTACAACTTCACCACAAAACGAATGTCATGAAAAGGTTTATCTTCATCAACTGCTCAATTATATTTTTGGACTTTGCTAAAAATTGTTCCTTGTACACAGACTTCAGTCGTTAGGTTGCTTCAACATCAAATCCTCTTGTGATTACTCACATTCGCGATGAAAACATCAGAAATTAGTTTACTGTAATCATTTCTTTCAAAAATTAGAAATTCCAGGGAGGAGTGGGGCTTGCTTGAAATTCCCTCTGTGGTGGGGGTATGGATATTTTCTGGAACTACACATTGTACACTCTTTTCTCTTCACGAGTCATGATGAGTGATATGATGAGTCATAATGCAAGGCAGTATGTTTGCTCCTAAGTCACCAGTAAACTTAACTCCACCGATCGGTATTTTATATTCCCCGCCTCCCCATTCCAAGATAGCTAATATTCTTAAAACTATTTCACTGCTGGAGTTGTTATGGCGATTGTTCAAACAAGTCAGCCACTGTAATAATGTAAGTATGCTTTCTTGAACCCGGCTAGAATTTGATGGCTTTTACATAAACAACAATCTTGTTCCCAGAGCCCACATATCTTTTGGTCAGCGCTAAGACATGTGGGCTATGGAAACGAGATTGCATAAACAACAAAAAAGTTGATTCTCTGATGGGTAGTTTTTTTTCAAAGATCTCATGAGGATTATTTGACTCGGAAAACCCACAAGCAGCTGCACTATAATCGGGGGTTGAAGACAACACATAGACAACACTTAGTCAACATAGTGCTGGAACAGGAATTAACCAATTGTCATACAGAGACTGATACAGCTGGTGTGGATTGACCACACCGGTTTCCACCATTTTATGGAAATCGGTCAGATTTTTCAGAATTACTTGGCCCCAAAAGGGGGACTTGAGGGATAAAAAGTGCAGAACATTTTATAAGGGAACATGGCACTCACCCCCTCTAGAAGGCACTCCTTGTTCCATTGCCTGTGATGAGTGAGCTGGAGTTTGTCTGAAGCCTGACATTAATGTAGCATCCAATCAGTAGAATGCCCAGACATCATTACTTGTGGAAAATATAATGGTATGCTGCTTGTCAGAGTGCTTCTAATAATTACTGGTATATAAGGCTAAGGATGAGTGATAGGGGAATTGAAGGAGATAACTAATTTTAAACAAACCTTTTTTGAACAAATTATACAAATTATTTTACAGTCATGTTTTTTTTGAGTGAGGTTGTCTAATCATGTCGCAAGGTTCACTGAGACTGAGAAAGATGATGGGCAGTTCCATTTCCAGTAATTTATTCTGAGCTGTACTCCAATTAAAATCTTTGTAAAAGAAAAATTCTTACAAATACATTCCACACATTCCAAACACTTGCAGAAATTTTTTAAAAAAACATGCATTATTCAAAATAAATATTGCCTTGTCGTGTTCCTAATGATTAACTAATAAAAGTGTACAATGCGCTTAAATCATCTCTTGCAATCTTCTTTAGGTGATTGCTAATAATTACATTGCCAGAACATCTTCAAAAGATTCTGACTTTCCTAATTGATAACATTTTCAAAAATTAGCAAGCAATACTAATTTGGAAATACACATGCCTCGTCTATCTCCTTGGTGCTTAATGACTGTGTTTTTTCCTTGAGTCAAAGTTTTGTTCATCATTTATTATATTCCTCTGTTTCATTTGTGAGACTGTTCTATATTATGAGGGATCATTGAATGCTCGCGTGCATTTTAAAGCTTGTTATGACACAATATTTGGTGCAGATGCTACTGTTGAAGTTTTATCTCAAACCCTCAACACAAATTGGCCTTAAATTAGCAAATTAATAAATAAACAGGGCAGGAGTTTCTGAGGCAATTTAGAAAAGCAGTCAAAACAGCTGGTAATGAATGCATATATTTAGCATCATTTTTTGACTGATGACTGAGAGTATAGGAGTTAACTCTGCAATAAGGCAGTTAAAACTGATTTTAGAGAATTTCAGCCAATTCAAAAACGTGACTTAAGTACTACAGAGCAGGAGTTTCACAGGTATTTGTTGATTAATCAATTGATTGATTTGTTGATTGAATTGGTTGATTGAGTGACTGATCAATCAATCTCAATTAGGCAGCCAACTGTTAAGTTTTGATTTCTCTAAGGTGTTCAGAGCAGGAGTCTCTTAAGCATTGATTGATTGATTCATTGTTTGATTTATTTTAATAAGGCTGTAAAAACTGTTTTGACTAATGTTCTTGTTCAATAAAAACAAGGTGACCACAGTGTAACTTAAATACACAGAGTTTGGGTTTCTTACGTATGTTAATATAAAGTCAACACTTTTTCTAAAATCTTGTTCCGGAGAGGCAGCATTTAAATGGAGTTCTCAAAGCAGGAGAGTTTTTAGGAGTAGTATTTAGACATTGAAAAAAATGTTTTCCTCTATCGTGGGGCAGAGTTCCTCCAGGTTAATTTAGTGACCTCTTTATCCCTTCCTCAAGTTTTCTGTTTCTCTCTGTTGTAATGGGTCCATCTTCCATTGCCAGCTGTTCCATGCCTTTCTTTCCCCCTCCCTGCTACCTTGCTTCCCCTGTGGATTCAATCTCAAGGCCTGCTTGGTGATAGCCTCCTCCTGCCCCACGAACGTCTGCTGAAACACAGGGTTATTTACCTAGCCCAATCACACCGCACTTTCTAGCTTCCCAGTCAAGGCAGTGTACTTTGGACCCAGAGAAATTTTGCAGTGGACTCCAGTGGATTAACAGGCATGGCCTTTCAATATTGATTTATGTTCCTTATATTGGCAAAAAGCTATAGAGTATTACCTGAAGAAAAACACATGTAGACATTTGTTTGGCTGTGCTACTCGGTACATGTAGTCAAGCCTGTGGGAAGTCTGCTTGGAACTTGAGAAATGGTCAAGAGACGCCAAAATACCAGCGTGGCCAACACTTTCATGGGGTGTGGTAGACATTTGAGATACTCTGTTTAATTCCCCTTGAGAAACGCTTTTCTATTCTGCTGTGAAAAAGATGAAGTGTTCATAAATCTACAGAGATGGAATGGATTAGAAAAACTGCATATTTACTTTGAAAGAGTTGCTGTTGATGACTGACATGCAACAGTTCGCGTTGTAGTTATGGCCCCAAGGGAGCCTGTTTAGTTTATTATTAGCTGGTACCGATTGGCTCTAAAGTAATTTCCACGTGATGTCTGGTTGATCTTTACGAACAAAGGGAAAGGGGATGTGCTGTTTGTTTCAGCAGACGTTTGTGGGGCAGGAAGACTGTAACGAGCCCAGAGAGTGTTTGCATAGTAGGCTAGCTTGGTGATGCTGGTGTTTGGGTTATGGAGAGTGCCCCAGCTCCGTTTTCTCTTGCCCTTTTGCTGTCCATCTGAGATGGTATGAGGCCCCTGTCATCATTTCCAAATAATTATGAAAGTAGTCATTAATGCATGTAAAACACTTGTAGGTCTTCTAGGTGATTTTGATGAACAAGTTTCTTTGGCGTGGATCTCACAGTGTTCTTGTGAAGCGTCCATGCACAGCCCTCTCTGTTTACACCGTCAAATGGTGATGGTTTATGAATGTTAATTGTGTTCATTCCAGTAATTGCTTCATAGTTACAGTTGAACCTCTCCACAATGGGGATCTTAGGGACAGGAAAGTGGCTGTTGTAGAGAGGTGACACCTTTTTTTGGGGGGGGGGATGCAACATTCTTTTTTTCAAAAAATGCTTATTTTAGCATAATATGCTAATATGTTATATTATTATGGATATTATAATAATTAAAATGTATCAATAAAACAGAAACTTGGCAGAAGTAGAGACCAATGATGTGCTGTACTGATCAAGTTTGGTGACCTTTCTCAGTAAAAAAAGGGGTTTTGTGTGCACCGTTCATCAGTCATTGGTCAACTGGCCGTGGTTGAGTGGCTATTTTGGTAGTTCGGACAAGTCTTTGTAGCTGTTGCCGTTGTTGAGAAGTGGCTGTTGTAGAAGTTAAAATAAGAGTGAATGTATGAACTGTCAGCTGCGACTAAAAAAGTGGCCATTGCATTGTAACCTCCTTTAGTGCGACTGTATCCTCCGTTTAGCAATATGTTGCAGAACCCTGCAGCCTGTTTTTCCTGGAGTTTTAAGTCTAGCTTGTTCTTCATTCACTCCAGTCTCTGATCCTTAATTCAGTACCTTCCCAGGTGATGACAAGAACAAAATTCCCAGCCAGTTCTTACACTCACTTAGATACCCTTGCATTGGTAACTTCATTAGGTGGCCTTGCTTCCATCATGATGGCCTTGGTTATCAATCTAGACTGTTCACAGCCTCTCTGTTTTTCAACGCATGCGAAAGAAAAAGCGAGCAAAGCATGTGAGAAGGTTTGAGGATGTGATCTCGGACAACCGTTCCTAAAAAACTGCAGAAAGGGAGAGAAAGCTGAAATCAAGAGACTATGTGCTTGTTTCTTTGCTATTTGCTTGAGGAATATTGGTAAGACGTCTCATATATCAACGGAAAATGTATTTGTTAAGCCTAAAAGTGAAGGTGTTACACTAAGTGTGACACAACTGTGTTGCGCAGAATGTTTGTTCTTCAACATGTTTTGAAATTTTGCATCCAGGAGTCCTCTGCTGCACCAAAAACAAGCTTGTATTTCACTTCTCCAATCAGCAGAAGCATGTCATCCTTTGTTAACAAAACAATGGAAGGAATCCCATGCTCTTCCATCTTTATTATTTGTTCTTACATGATGCTCTTGAGTGGTGAAACAAAGAGAACAACAACAATCACAACCATTCGCAGATCTTTGGCCGTTGTGTAGAGTTTATTGATATATCAGACTAATTTCCCAAAATCGGTCGGCAAAATTGTAACAACGTCCTTCAACCAAAGAAGATGAACAACCACCTCTTTCTGTTCATCTTAATTTGAGTGAAGAAACATGTGGAAATTTGTCTTAATTTGTCTTCTAATCACGGCGTGTGTCAAAGATGACAACCGCTGCAAACCACACAATGCGTCTGGACACGATCATGAGCAGTCATTGTCAAGGCGATGACACTTGTTGCCTTTTAACCAATGAGAATTTTCCGGAAATTCTCTTTTTTCCAAAGATGTCTATGCCCCTGTATTTTTCTCAGTCCCCACCCCCTACCCTGTCAAGTCTCCCGTTTTGTGCTGGCATCCAGTTCTCTCACGATTCTATCCACGCATTCAACGATCAAATAAAAATACAAGAAAATAGAGGACTGTGAAGAGTTTATCATCAGTCTTGAAGATTTTCCAAAGAGAGTATTTGACATTTCTGTTGTTGTTTCAAAGAATTCTGGAGGTCCACGAGCTTTTCTTGCTTTCAGCTGCTTGATGGCATTTTTGATCTCTAGTCTTGTTTGTTACCTTGTATCCATATCAAGTGGGATTTTGACTTCAGCTGAGTCACTGGTGGTGGATGATTGAGCATCTCTCTGAAATGCTCCTGAGCCTATTGCTTCACTTGGTCAGCTTGATTTATGAGCATTGTTCCATTCTTGTCCTTTATTGGTCTGTCAGACATCTTTGGCTTTCTTTCATGTTTCTGCTGCTTCCTCGTCCTGTTTGGCAAGGTCATCAGTGTCTCTTCTTTGTCCTGGCCAATGCTTTTTTCCACCTCAAAGAGGCTTTTCTGCTTCGTCGTCTAGCTAGATTATGCTTTCGTCTATACCAAGTGGGTTTTGCTTTTGTGTAACACTGTCTCTATGCTTCTCTGTTTTTGTTTATTTGTGCCATGTTCTCTTGGTTAGTGTTTCCATACATGCCTCTTCCTTACTTCCTAGGTGTGCCTGATTTGTTATCATGTGTTAACCACTGTTTCAGTTCATTTTATCTTTGTGGGTCTTTTAGGGTTCTACTTTCTCCTGGTGCACGTTAGTTTGTCTCCAGTTGGTACATGTATCTATTTCAGACGAAAAGCTGGTACTCAGCTCTGATGTCCTGGTCTTTGAGTCAATCTACATTTTACCTGTGACCTGTCTTTATTTCACTTCAATGTGAATTCTTTCAACTTGAGACAACATTGCCAGGTTGTTGTCTGATTACAGCATAAGCTCTCCTCCTAGACCTCACATTCATAAGTTCAGACCATGTTTAAGACGGACTTGCCCTGTGAAGGGCAGCAAAGCCAAAAGTCATACCTTATTTGGCCATCACATCCCTGTAACGGGAAAAATTTCACAGTTTTATTCCACAAGTGTGCATCGGAAATGCACACTTGCTCACTGGCTATAACCTTCTCATATCCAACAAGCATGTGTGGGATAATTGTTTTTATTATTCAAAACTTCCCCAATGTACAGAAAACTAAAATGAAATAAAAATAAAACTGCTCCCATATTTGTAGAGCATGGTATTGTTTGTTCATATGCCGTTATGGCTAAGCCAGTGAAAACTCTTGAATAACATTATCCAATGAGGTGGTATTTAATAAAAGTAAATATCTCCTCAGGTCCTTTGCAGATTCCTCAAAAGACTTAAATAAAGGACATATGCAAGCTGATTCCTTTTAACTATTTTGGATTTAATGTTAATCAGCCATAATAAACATTTCCTTCCTTAACAAATGAAGATCTACAGTTTTGTAACTTAACATAACAAAATAGTAAGGAGAAGAACTAAGCAATGAATGTTGTTGACTACTTATATTCCTCTTTTTGACACGGAAGCCTTTCAGCTATGAAGCCTATAGGATCATACAAAAAGCTATGCATACTCTAGAGATAGTTCTATATTTATCAGATATATTTGTGGTTCTCTTCGCTTGGTGATGTGGTGTATTTGTGAATACACCTTATTTATTTGTGTGTTGTGCATATAACAACAGTCAACATAAGGTCTGGTTTCATACAATGTATTTCTTTTATGCGCTCATTATTTCTCTTTGTCATCATTTCACTTCTCCATTTCAACGCCACAACAAATATACGTCACTTGTCAAAATTTACTCTAATATGCTTTCATTTGATGTTAGTAGTATAGTAAGACCAAACGTCTTTGTGATGGGTGGAGTTTATTTTTAAACTTATGGATTGTTACGAATTTAGTGATTTCTGAAAACATCCCAATGTCCTTCGTGACAACAGCATCTTGCAAATAACTGTTATGAGGTTTAGCAGAGGTCTTGAGTTGTTACTTTAATATTTTTATAAAATCGCCTCCAAAGCACTGACTGCAAACTTAAACATCTAGCTTATCTATATGGTAGACGATATTTTACTGATGTACTCTTGATCTAATACTCCTTACTTCTCTTACTGTATGCAATAATTAGCTGCCCAATTTGTCTAACCCCACATGTTTTTTTAGGCAAGTAGTACCCAATTTCATAGTGTCAACTGAATTTTGTATGTTTTTCTTTCTTTGTGCTGTACAAATAAATGTTGTCATTGGTGTTGTTGTTAGCTTTTGCTAAAAACAAGTCTGATGTAGGTGGTCGTTCTGATGAAGATCTTTCTATCATCTTTACCCCTATTAAGCAGCCTATCAAAATTGAATACACTAAGATTGGCTTTGTTTTAGAAAAGACGATGAAAGATAAGAGTCTGAAATAGAGTTTGACGACTGAGTGATAAAAAATTCAAACACACGTGTATTATGATTGTCTTGACGTGAATACATGTTAACCCGATGGTGAGGGTGGCCACTAAATAGGGGTTCGACTGTAGATACTAACGGGGTAACAGATCCTTCGATGCCTGAAAATTTAAGAAGTAGTTTGAGTGGAGATTGATGTTTGTCTTCTTGTGATCACTTTCAAGGCCCTGAAAAAGCGTGAACGCGATTTTGAAGCTGAAAGAGACCTGTTGACGATCAGCAACAACTCTATCAAACAGCGGCTGTTGGTACTGAAGAAAGAGATAAACATTCAACAGGATCTGTACAAAGCGTCATCACCGCGAGAGTCGGGCACCACCAAGACTACACAACCCCCAGGTGATTCATCTTCCGTCGAGTCTGCTGAGAAGTCGAGAAGCGTTGAAAGTCAAGCTTCGCCTGTTTCTGTGGCAACGCAGACGTCATTCACCTCAGGCGAGGAGTTTGACGCAGATGGCTCCACTGCCAAATTGGAAAGTGTTCAAGTCAAGGTTGAGAGCAACGGTGAAGTGGAGCACAGTGATGACGGGAAGGAGGAAGTATGCATCGATGATGAAGACGAAGATGTGGACGTGGAGGGCGAAATCACCGATGATAACACGGAGGATGTGGATTCTTTGATAAGGGATGACAAAACAATGAAGGCCAGAGTGGTGAAGAGCCCAGAGCCTGTTGCCTCCTCTGGTAAGCCCTCCGCAAACAAGAGGAAGGCAGCTAATGGTGATGATGGTAATAAATTAGAAGCCAAGAAGTCTAACATCCAGTGCTGCGCACGTGTCAGCTGTTAAGCGTGACACGTGTTAGGCTTGTGATGGGCTCAAGGTCAATCTCACTGTTAGCCAGTGATAAAGTATTTCATACCATGTATGGCTGTAAGGGGGTTGCGCAGTGATGGGTTAGATCTGCAGTGCAGGTCGCAAGGGTGTAATATAAAGCTTTATCTGTGACCATGGTAACTCTACCTGTGTGGATACGCTTTCTAGCGGTGTTAGCTCTATTGTAGCCTCGCTCCTTTTCCGCTGTTCATTTCGCTTGTCACAACACAGACAAGCCAAACAACGGCTAGGAAGGAGCTATCTCTATGATAGGTAAAAGAATTACTGCGTGTCGTTTGTTTCAAATAACTTAGAGAAAAAAATGTGGTTTTAGTTTAGTCTACTTGACCATCTTGGCAGAACGCCGTGCACTAGGTTTAAAGTTCCAGTGTGAGGCACTCGAGAAACATTGGCGGATATGGCTAAGCACCTTTAAAATCGAGACCAATTTATTTAGCCAGCGCTCAGACCAGGGAAGTTCCCAGGTATCGTAACATAGTCAGTGAACGTCACTTTGCCGTAAACGACGGTCCGATATTTGGTAAGTGCTGAGTTCGTTTTACGAAGATAACAACAATACACGAAAATATTTCTGGCAAAACTAGTCTCTATTCCCGTCCGACCTGGCCGTTGAAAAACATAATTTTTTCCGTGCGCTGTTAGACAGTTGCGGGGTATGTTAAGGTTTGTTTTTTATTCATTTCAATGTACAAGTGACTGCCTCTGTTTTAGAATATAAACAACTTTTCGTAAACATTTATGATTGGTAAAGCGACCACAAAACGTCACCAAAAAAGGCTTTAACTTGAAAATTGACAGGAACGGAGTGATTCTATTTTCTATTCCTTTTTTTCTTCGCCCAGGTTTACAGGATTTTGATTCGTCCTCCAGATCACCCTAGCGTGGGTAGTCTTTTTCTAGATCTTTCTCAAGTGTGGAAATCAAAGCACTTCCCAATTGTTCTCTTATCTGAGATCTGAGTTAGTGTTGAGATTACAGATAGCAGACCTGTATTTTATTCTCTGTTTTCTCGGTGTACGTATTGACGAATTACGAATGTCCGAAATTCGTGTTAACCAATCACAGCCAGTATTGCGAATTACGTCATCAGGGTGCATCATTTGGGACTCCTGTACGTCTCTCTTGTGAGGGATAACATGCGATTACGTCCTTGAAAATCTGGCCGTTTCAATGCGATTGCCTTAAGGGGTATTGACAGCATATTGAACACTGTTAGTGAAAATATCAAAATAGCTGGTAATACTTGCAGAAAAAAGTTCGTTGGTTAAGATTCGGTCGTCATGCCAACCTTTGACTCCATTTTCCGAGGGTGTGAAAAACATCACTGGACTTGTCAGCTTATTTTGTTTGCCATCCATCCATCCAAAACAAAAAAATAATAACTAGGCTATTTTAATTCAGAGAGAATCTATGAAAAAAAAAAGTCTTTACATATGGCGTGGTAAAATATATATTCTTTTCACTCTCTGTGTGAACTTTTGAATGAACGCTTCTGAGCAATTCCTTTTTTTTACGATAACTGCAGAAATTCTCGCGCGCTCACTGGCTAATTTTGATTGTCATTATGCGGACAGACACATAAATTTTTAATTTATGCGATGCGTCAGCGAGCGAGGGCGGACAATTTGACAATTTGTTATCGTAAAAAACAAATTGACGTCAGTTTTTCATGCGTCTGTCCTGTTATTGACAATGAATTTCTTTATAACATAGTCAGAGTAGTCTGCGGATCTTTGACAATGTTATGACGAAATTCATGATCAATAACAGGACAGACGCATGAAAAACTACCGTCAGTTTGTTAAATGTACTACAGTGTTTTACGCTATAAAAAGTGTTCTAAATTTTGGGTCTGGATCTAATCCATAGTAAAGTGGTATTGTCTGTTGTGTTGTGAAAGTTGGTTCTAACTTGTGGGTATGTGGATGAAATCCTAGTGTGTGACCATCATAACGAAAGCTATCGAGCAGTGCATTCCTATAATACTGTTCATCGCGCTGAACAAGGTTCTAACATTTCTCTATATGCATGAACCCTAGTGTGTGACCATTCAAATTGTTTATTGTTTGTTACTGTTATACAAGGTGTTCTAACTTATATCTATGTGTCTAAAACCTTGGGCACCACCAGTAGTGAAGGGTTAATCCCGACTGTTGGTCTTAGAATAGATAAGAGCGTTTTACAGTTGAGTGTCGTGAAGGTAAAACCAATGGGCCAGTTAAAACTAGGAGCAAAATACATGTAGCTGGCGCGACGCGCGGAAAAACGAGTTCGAGCGAGTCGCGATTAGTTTTGGTTTGACTTCTGATTGGATAGCGAAGTGGCGCGAATTTTCCAAACCAATCGGTTAAATTCGTAAGGAAAAAGCGAAGCAAATTAGAACAGGCCATTTCCGAATTACCTTTATCCTCTTTTTCAAAGTTAGTCTTCGTGCAAGATCTTTCATACGAAAATAAGTTTGATTTTCATGAAAATGAACATGCGGGCGAAACACACCTTCGTATGAATGGCCCTGCACGGAGACTCTTTTTGACACAGAGGCAAAGGGTAACTAGAAAATAGCCTATTTGAATTACTTTTGACACTCAAGTGCAAATTGCTCTAAGTGACGTTAGATAGCTGAAATGATGTATTTATGCGATAGTATACTTCTGTGTACGGTTGCTGGAGGAAGTAGCGTGTGGTAGTAGCTACTGTGTAGCTTTAGCGGGGTCTGTACAAAGCAGATTGATTGTTGTAAATAAACAGGCCGTATCTGTCCATTTTAGGACAGTGTATTATACTTACGCTTGTATCTTGTGTCGTTACTCTCTTTCTCAAAGTGCAAACCCAACCTTCTCTTGTTCCCAGGATCTCTCTTGTGCGAAGAGGACATAGTGGGAACCGGGTTGGGAGAGCGCCGATCTCCTCTCATTACTCCGAATGAGAAGAGGGGTAACTCTCCTTAGGAAACTTGAGTAACTAGATGTTAACAAGTGTGAGGTCTGCAGTAGAGAGTTATTTGTCGAGTTCTTTTTTTGGACAGATTATGGACTTGGCCAAAGGCCAGCATTCCCCAATACGGACCGAACTAGTTTAGTTCATAGTTCTAGAGGGAAATGGTTAAGAAACCTGGAAAACATCAAGGAGGCAAACAAACAGGCTCATAGACTATGCATGAATTACATAATCGCAATGCATATATTGGTTAGTTGTATGAAGACACATAACCATTAATTTTGCTAGGGTTTGTGCAGGGTCAACCCTCAAAATAGCCAACAAAAACATACATCAAAAAACTTTGCAGGTTTCTTAACTATTTCACTCTGTTAACAATGTTTAGTTATGGCTCTTTCACACTGCTAAGAAGTAAGTGCATCCATTCTCCGTAAGCGTCAAGCCAAAGGTAGACGTATACTTTTTGTGCAATGTGTTGAAAGAGCAAATCGAAACTAACTCCGTATTAGCTACAAGTATCGCAAAATTCAGACCGCTCTGCAAACCATCAGAAGTCTCTCTTTCAACGTGGACCAGTCTTTCAGTTGGCCGTATATTTCCAGGAAGACGCATAAAGGCTGGTTTTCACTAGAACATAAGCACAAGCACAAGCATTAAGCATAAGCACAAGTGAAAACATCCGCGACATAAACATAAGCATAAGCAGAAACATAAGAAGAACGAACCCACTTATTTGTCTTGTGTAGTTTTCACTAGTAACGCGCTCGACATAAGCATAAGCATAAGCATAAGCACAAGAAAAACGGAACTGTTCGTTTTTCTTGTGCTTATGCTTATGCTTATGTCGAGCGTGTTACTAGTGAAAACTGCACAAGACAAATAAGTGGGTTCGTTCTTCTTATGTTTCTGCTTCTGCTTATGTTTATGTCGCGGATGTTTTCACTTGTGCTTATGCTTATGCTTGTGCTTGTGCTTATGCTCTAGTGAAAACCAGCCTTAATAAAAACGTGTCGGTGATAAGATGAATACCAAAAAAATTAGACAGCATATTCGAGCTTAGCTTGCGAGCAGGCTCACGTTGGAGCACAAGCGGGCGTGGCGTACCCGCGAGCGCGAAATGCCGGATTGCTCTGCTGTTCGCCGCTCGCGCGCGTGACTTAAAAGTGAGTCTGCTCGCAGGCTGATTCGAGCTACAGATTTTTGATAAGAAGTAAAATAGTCTTAAGTTGTTACGATTTGGGTTACCCAACAAGGGGGCTCTCTCCTCCCTCCATTTTGATACCCTGAGATAACGCCATAAACAACGATTATTCGCCCGCCGAAGTAGATACTAGTGCTCCACTCGATCGCTCGTTTACCTGAATTGAAGAGTGACACTGTATTGATGGGAGAAACAACTACGAATTATGTAAACATTTCGGTACAACGATGGCGCCAATGGAGCTTATAGCCGCTCGGAACTGATGATATTCTACTTTCTTCATGTAACCTGATCGCTTCATCCACGTTAGCTTTAGCCGTGGCAATGGCACAAGCACAGCACTGTTCAGCCTCGTTCTTGATGATGATCGCTGTTAGTTTGATTCAGTTTGATTCAGATTGTCCAAGTTTCAGTTTTCTCTTTATACTGCTACCACGACACCCCGTGGGATCACAGCCTTGTCGTGGTCGAGGGGCTTGTGTGTCTCAATGACCCTGAGAGCTATGCCGACGGGAGATTTCGTCTCCTGAGAGGGACATCAAAAGCCGGAAAGGTCAAAGGGTAGAGGCCTGACAAAAAGTGATCCATTGGCCCTCCGCGTTTGGGGGTTAGGCACAGGACTAACAACCCAGTCCCATAAAAAGGTTTTTGTTACGGAAACAGCAGCAAAGGAAACTATAACTACTGGGTGTGACGGGCCTCCAGAGACATAAGACGATACTCATATGAATGTCAGTGGTGGAAGAGAGTTCAAGACCCTTAAGCACAACTGGGGTACGATCCGGCCGCCAGCCCATAGCAAACAGCAGTGGAGGACCTTTGTTGCTGCCCTACATGCCAGCAGGCATAAGGGCAGTAAGTAAGTACTCGGTACTGCTACCACGAGGACGTGAACGAACGTGGATGAAAGATAGTTGAAACGAGTCATTCAAGGGGCGGATTTAGGGGGGTGTGGACTGGGTGGCTAGTTACCCCCTTGTTGGTTACGCATAAAGGAAAGATTGTGAATATGATATATTGGCAGAAATAAAGGCAAAAACTCTGGAGAGATACTCCATCGTAATTTCTAGTTTGTGGCATTGCTAGTGTTTCTGTTGTAACAGTGTTAAATTAGGTTTCAATTCTACAAATTGCAACCCCAAAGTATTAGCCACTCACTCCCCCTTAAAAACTCCTGCCTCCGCCCCTTGAGGCCTTTCAATTTTTTTTTTTTCCAACAGCTTCATTGATTTTTACAGCTGCGAAGTTGTTTTATCAAGTGATATGAGAAAGAACGAAGCATGGAATGTACTTCATGTAAGTGGTTGCGAAATGTTTACATTTTGTGATGTCTCACATTGAACAAAACAAAAAACGTAAACACTCGAGAGTGCGCAGTAGGGACTGGAAATCATCTTCAACCATTCACCGGCACGTAACTCTCAATAAGCATAGCTGTTGTTTAAACCGTTACTGGCCATGTTGATCTTGCTCAGGTATCCCGTCCTGAAGAATCAAATTTCGGACAGTACGGTGTAATCCATCGGTCAGAGCTGCTAATAAATTACTGTCCAACTTGACGCAGACCAGGGGTATAATGGCGTTCTCTGACCCCCATTCTCTCACTTGGACGATCCACGTGCGGGTTGAGTGTGAATTCGAAGCGTCCAGGCTCTGTAGCGCTCAAACGTCCACCTATTTGTTGTTGGTGCTCGAGTTGTCTTTCAAGACCTTTCAATAATTAATGTCGGCGACATCCGCCAAAACTGAATCGTCCTCAAGATATCTAACAATAATTAGAACATCGCTACTGAGCTACCACCCACAACACATTAATAGCACACTATTTGTGCCGCTCGGGTAGTACTACGCTAAATAAAGCCACCCTAATTAAACGTTCGTTTGGTTTTAGAATCGTTTTTAAAAGTTTTCAAAAAAATATACTAAATCACACTGAGAAAAAAGTTGAGATTTCTAAATTAAATCTGTACGGATTGGTGACCGCCCGACAAGCTATCCACTTACTTTATTATCATCACTCGCACATACTTCCATTCAAAATTATATTTATTACCTCTTGAGAATCGCCGTCTCGGTTCGCGTTCTCAATACAGAACGCACAGCCGCCAAAAATAGTTCATCAGTCAAATCCATTTACGTCAACAACTATCTTCTGAGAGTCATTGTGTTTCTTATTTTGTGATTGCTAGTGACGCTTTCTAACTACCAAGTTGCTAAATTTATAGGTAAAAAACGACTCTGTCAAGTTTTGAGGACGCTGTCAAACCTGACTGACGCTGTCGAACTGGATGGTATCGATAATCGATTTTGTGAACATTAAATGCAAGATCCATCTACGGATGCAGGCGGGCAACGTGCAGCACACTTCCTATGTTGGAATCTCGGAGCTGTAATTATTTTTTTATGACGGTTTGTGGAGAAAGCCATGAAAGAAGAATCCAGGAGCCCGATCACCCTGTCATCTTCATCTCTGATAATTCCGGAGTCAGCTCTCAGCGTTGGCTGCTGGAACATCAGAACGTTGTTACAGGTGGCCAAAACAGCCAATGTGATGAAAGAATTCAGGAAATATAGACTGGACATACTCGGACTGAGTGAAATGAGATGCACTGGGTTTAGGGAGTTGAGAACCAGCACAGGTGAACACATCCTGTAGAAAAAGGCAAGAATGGCATTGTTAAGATGGAACCCAGTGAGCGACAGGATTACGAGTGCCAGATTCAATTTTCGATATGCGAAGCTCACAATAATAGTGCTCTACGTACCAACCCAGAAGAGAGAGTTAAGGACGAATTTTACGAACAGCTGCAAAGAGAAGTGGAAAGAGCAACCAGGCATTACGTGCTGATTATTATGGGGTACGCAAACGCCAAAGTGGGCCAAGACAACCTTCGGTGAGAGAGAGTGATGGGATGGCAAGGAGTTGGAAGAAAAACAGATTTGAAGCATTGGCCAGCAATGAGGATGACAGCATCGAAGAAGACTGGCTACAATTGGAGAAGGTATACTGTGAGAGTGCAGATGCTGTTCTCGGAGAAAGGAGAAGGATCAGTTCAAACTGGATTAGAGCCCAAACATACAGGAGAATGGATGGGAGAAGGCAGATCAAACATCAGCTTGGGTGAGTCAGATCTGAGCGACTGAAAGAGCTGAAGAGAGAGGAGTACAGAAAAAGGACGAGGAGGTGGAAGCGAGTGCACGAGCAGGCAAGAGAAAAATGATAGACAGCATTGCAGAAGAAGCGGAAAGCACGGCAAGGAACAATAACATCGGTTACCTCTACTGATTAACGAAGGAAAAGACAAACAGTGACAGCCGTCAGAGACAAGTGTGGGAAGCTGTTAATGAATGAAGAGGAAATCCTTGAAAGATGGAAGGAGCACTTTGAAGAAGTGCTCGATGTAGGTTCTGCAGGAACTGAGTTACCAGATGGCACTAGTGCTGTTGCTGCGCAGCAGCTACAAGAGATAACAACATCAGAAACCTCAGAGGCCGAGATAAGAGGTACCATTACAAGACTAAAGAATGGAAAAAGCTTATGAATGGATTTCATCAGCGTTGAAATGCTCAGTTGTAGGCAAGACGACGCAGTCAAGAAGCTTTTTAATAAGATTGTGACCAAGCAGAAAGTTCCATCAGACTGGAGAAGATCGCTCATCGCGAAAATCCCTAAGAGAGGGAATCTGACCATATGTCACAACTACCGTGGTATATCTCTCCTATCAGTGTCATCGAAGATCTTCTGTAGAATTCTGATTGACGGAATGAAGAAGGGTATAGATGAGAGGCTGCGCCAGGAACAGGCTGGCTTCAGACGAGGGAGGGGAACTTTGGAACAGATATTCACATGAGCAATGTATGGAATGACAGACTTCGTTGACTTCAGAAAAGTATTCGATAGTGTCATCAGCGAAAAGTTACGGGCCGTCATGCAAGGTTACGGCATCCCTAGTAAGTACGTCAACATCATCAGAGACCTGTATGATCAGAGCTTAAGAAACATCCTTGAGGGTAGAAGAACATCAGACTGGTTCGAAGTGAGAAGCGGCGTGAAGCAGGATTGCGTTATGTTTGGCTACATCTTCGTCATCGTGATTGACTGGCTCATGAGAAACACACGACAAAAGAAAAGGACTGCGTTGGAATCTCACCACTGTCCTCAGTAGAAGACCTGGACTATGTGGATGACATCGCACTCTTAGCAAGCAGGCACAGTGACATCCAGGAGAAGACATCCCGCCCTCACGACATAGCTAAAGCAGTACGTCTTAACATCAACCCCGGCAAAACCAAGACCATGCGCCTGAACTACAAAAAGAACGATCCGATCACTGTTGGCGGCAATGACCTAGAAGTCATCGAAACGTTCACATACCTCGATGCAGTGTTAGATAAGCAAGACGGCACAGAGGTGGACATCAAACAAGGAGTGCTTTTGCCACATTACGGTCCCTATGGAGATCATTAAGTACAGCTCTAAGACTAAGCTGCGCATTTTCAACACTAATGTAGTGGCCATCTTACTGTATGGGGCAATGACGTGGAGAATCACAGCTGCAGTCGTGAACAAACTGGATTCTTTTCACAGGAAATGCACGAGAAAGATACTGAGAGTGTTCTGGCCAAACTAAATCTCAAATGAGGAACTGTACAGGCAGACCAATACACTGCCACTGTCTGTGAAGATAAGGATACGGAGATGTAGATGGGTTGAACACATCGTGCGAAGATACGGCAATAACATCCCCAGAACTACATTGACCTGGGCACCAGAAGGCAAAGGAAGACCGGGCAGGCCACGAGCGACCTGGAGGAGGAGTGTAGAGGAGTGGAAGGAGATGGGATGGCAGTCATGGGGGACCGCAACAGGGTCTGCGAGAGACCGAGATGGTTGGAGGGCTGTTCTGAATGGCTTTCGGTGTCCTGCGGGTCACGATGAGGGATGAGTTACAAAATGAAAAGCTCTCAGAGAAAAATACGTTGGTTATTTAAAACATTTACTAAATGTGGTGGCTCCTAAAAGAGCGGGTGTTTTGTTTACTCACAAAAAAAGGTATCTGGGATTTGAGAACAACATCCCTTGCTTTCTCCGCTCCAGGTAGAAATGATAAGCGCGCGAGAATGGACAGACTGAAATGATCTGGAATCTATCTCCGTAAGCCTCCTTCCACGAATGGTATATGCAAATCTCTCGCTTCGGGTAGCCCCATGGACAGATTCCAATAACTTTGTTGAGCTTGAAAACGTACATGAAGTAATAACCACGACCAGCCTTATGGTATCCATTTATGCACCTAGGCGGAGAGAGGCGCGCTCTGTCCAGAGCAATAGTAGTCGCGCTAACCATAAGGCTTCGCCTCCTCCTTTCAAGCCAAATGTTAAGAACAGTGTTCTCTTTGAAGAGCCTCGCGCGTGCGATCTTGTTTTATTTAACAATGAGAAGGTGAGTTCGAGTTATTTTTTTCGGTATTCAGCATAAATTTACCCTAGTCTATTGTGAATCCGTGAATTTGGTTGGCGCTATTACCGTTTACTATCCCTGCTGAGAGAAAACAGTTGCACACGGGATTTTTCTCTTGTACACGTAATTGTTTTCTACACGTAGCAGTGCACATCGTGCGCAACGCTCGAAACCCTCTGAATTGCCTGATGTAACACAATGAAATAGTTCGTTTCTACACGTTACTTGACCTTTTTTGCAGTAAGACCAAGGTAAATTTATACTAAAACAATTAGACTAGGAGCTCGAGTTTTCTACGAGCGATAGTCAACTCGACTACGCCTCGATCGTTGACTATCTGCTCTTAGAAAACTCGGGCTTGTAGTCTAATAGGCCATATTCGTATTCTCGGTACTGGACTGGAACTAGCTTGCAATAGAGGCTCATGCGGGGGAAAAATCATTAAACATAGAATAATATCATTTGCATTTGAAAAGACTTCCCGCATTGACCTCAGTTGCAAGCTAGTCCCAGTCCAATACCGAGAATACGAATATGGCCTATTGTTAGATAGTTTGGCGAGGGGTGAAGCTCCCATTTGATTAAAAGTTCAGTGGTGGTGATGATTTGATTTCACTTGGGACTCTGTACTATCAACGAATGAAAAAGGCAATTTTGCGCTTCTTTCTTAGCACAAACTAAGTTATAAAAAAACTCATATAGTTTCTATGAGCGATTATCACTTGATTAACAAGTCGATCTAATATCAACCCATCAAAATAATATTGAAGTTACACGATGAAATGAACATCGCATATGCATTTGCCGCCGTAAACAGTGACTTGCGATAGGCACTCTATATTATGTTTTAAGAAAATAAGTTTCAATACACTCGCGTAATGGTCGTCGCTGTTCATGTTAAAATATTGTGAAATGAGAAAAACATGATATAAGTAAATTTCTTTTAGTTTCAAGTTTCCTTTTACTTTAGCCGAAAAATAATGTCTTTATGCAGCTTTCTACGCTGAATATACAGCCTACGCATATAACTTTTGTTAAGTCTTGTTGACACATTTATCTTGCAAACTGAGTTTAGTTAGTTGACGATTTCAATGAAGCCGACTCTATTCAGATGTCTATTCATACCTTTTAGGTTGTCATTAGTTTCAAGCTGACTTTATTTAGCCGTCTTTATTTTGTTCCTAACATGATGCAATCGTGTATTGCGTTAGTATAAGTAAAGTACTCTGTTCAGTGTAAGACGATTTACATCTCGACGACTTACGATTTTCATCTCGAAGATTTACGATGTACACCTCGACGATTTACGATTTACATCTCAACGATTTACAATTTACATCTCGGCGATTCACGATTTACATCTCGACGATTTACGATTTACATCTCACGATTTACGATTTTTACATCAAAGAGTTGTAAATCGAAGACGTGTAGCGAAGTAAGAAGAATAAACGTGTGAAATCCAAGTTCTCTGAGTGTCCTGGTTTCAGTAGCAGATCCGCCGACGGTACTTTAGAACCCGTCACAAGTTCCTTTCCCGCAGCAAGCGAGTTGCTCAGAGCTAATTCCCGAGTCAAGTACAGTAGTCCAGCCAGTTAGGCCTTTCAAACGCCCGTTTCCCCTAATAAACACCAGCCCAAGCATGAACAAACATATATTCTCTTTTGTGTTGTCCTAGTAGAGAAAAAAAAAGAACTGGGCGCTCTCATAATGTTTCTTTACGTTTGTGTTTCCTAGTGAGGACAACAGGAGACGAATGAATTATTTTGTTTGTTTCTTGTATAGTTGTACTTCTCTCATACTTCAATCACTGTTGTTCTTACCTCCTAGGCGGCCTTGCTTTCACTTGTGTTTATCCTGTTTCACTAATGAAAACCACTTTTTACAAGGGCATTGGAACATCCCCTTTGTACCGTATAAGGAGAAACCGCCCCGTCTCCCACCGAAAATACTAGATCTCTGAATTAATTTTTTACCAGCGAAATTCGCAATTGTCTTGATCTGTTCGATATGCCAATGGCTCTAAAAACGTGCTCAAGCTAAATATGCAATGCCAGCGTTCAATTCCAAATGGAAATACGAAAGATAAGCCGTCGTCGTTGGCGTTCGTCAGACTACGCAGAACTCCGTCATTTCGCGATCTTGGTTTGTAGAGGACGGCAATTAAAGAAATGTACAAAGATTTATAACGCACGTGCGCAGCTATTGTTCTCCTCATTAAACCTTTTGACAGGTGGTGGTCTCGTTGCCGTCGTCGTTGTGGTTTGCTTAGGGGCGATTTACACGGTACGACTTTGTCGCACGCGTCAAGCTTACGACAGGCCTCCGACGTGAATTGTTCCGTGTAAATCAAACCTACAACTCGCTTGCGACTGTTGTGTACGTCAAAAAAATGTCGTAGGATTTTAAAACATGCTTTAAAACGCTGCTACAATCGTAGCCGAAATCGATAGAAAATGGCGTATTTTGTGACAAATTTCTACTGAGTAGGGGACGAGGGTGAAGTTTTCTTGCCTCAAAATGGCGGACGAAGTTGTTGTTGACTGATTCACATGAAGTCGTTTCTCGTAAAGTACTGAACGGATTAAAGCGAAAAACATCTCGTTAGGAAGGTTTTCAAAGCGCAGGACAGCTAAAATATTTGTTTATCGCTTGCTAGAATCCCGGTGCAAACAGTTTTGCATATTTAATTTTGTAAGTGAAAATGTTGTGCGCGTGTAAATGGTCCTAAGTGATGTCGTAGGCCTGTCGTAGGCTTGTCGCATGCGACAAAGTTGTACCGTGTAAATCGGCCGTAAGCTCTCTTTTATTTGGACATGATCCCGAGCCAGCTTCTTAACTGCAATGAGATGATTCGAACTCATTCGTTTAAGTGCAATTTAACTTGTTCGTCAAGAGCCCTCAACAGAACCGATAGGTAAAAGATCCGCACGGCATATTCTGCTGCATCACTGGGAGTTTCAACTCAGATGAAAAAAAAAAAAAAAAAGACTGCTGATAATTTTGCTTTGAAATGGTCACTCGCTGACGAATTTTTTTGCCGAAAAACTTGTGGTTACATAACATTCTGGGACGTCTTCCGTGCTCAGTGTCCCCTTGTCCAAAATTTAGGTGGCTGTTTACCGGATTCTTCGAAGAAAAAGGCCCCTGGCCTGGGAAACCAGACATGTAAAAGCCTCTAAAGACACAGAGGGGTCTTTTCTTTAATCATGCAAAACAAGAATACGTCTTGGATTGGGGAAGTTGAAATGTATCCTCGCCAATAAAAAAAGTCGTCGATATGATTCTGTTTGGATAGTACTTGTATATATTTTGGAGACGTACTTTGTATGGATTTTACGGTTCTAGTTAACTGTGCCCCCGGTAGGAATACTGCATTCTTCTAAAATGGTAACTGTATACCCAGTGACCAGAACTAACATAAATTACCACAATATACAAACAGGATGTCATGGATTAAATTAGAAAACGTCCAAAACGTTCAAAAATACCTTATTCCATGTATGTATGTATTGGGAGTACCCGTAAACCAGAAGCCCATGCCAGTTAACTTCAACCCACAGTGGGGATACTGAATTTTTTTAAAATGATAAATGGAGATCCAGAGACCACAAGCAATATAACAACTTAAAAGTATTGTTTGGGTTATGTCATAAATTATCACATGCAGGATGTCACAGATTGAATTGAAGAACGTCCAAACTGGACACAGTTAATAAAAACATTCAATAATACCCTATTTTTGACTATTCCTTGTCTGTATTGGGAACAGCACTAAACAATAACTTAATTTGCAGCTCGAATCAGATATTCACATGACCATAAATGAAAAGTGAAACAGGCAAAAGTTGCAAAACTTGGGGGGGGGGGGGGGAGGGAAGGGGTTAATCAAGGCTGATGTAGGAAGGAAGGTATGCAATATGAAGATCTCTCAAAGATCTTTTTGGTGTCCAAATTTCATACAAATTGACCGAATATTTAGCTCATAATAATGGATAAAGGTTCCAATGACTAAGAATTGATCAACTAATTATTGCTGAACGTATGATATAAGCTAATTTGTGATCTTCCAAGCAAGTGTTTCCCTTAATTCTATTAGTAGTTTGGCTTGTTTTAATCATAAATTAAGGTTCTGTTTTCCACGCCCATGCTTATACCTTCAAAACGACTTAAAGTTAAGTATCACTAGAGGATACTTTCTTTTGAGATGAACCACATCAGAATCAATAACCCAAGACAACTCCCTCAGACCCGGGGGGACTCCCGTACAAAAATGACGGGGGTACTCGTCGTACCTCTCAGGGGTTAAAAACACGGTTTTGCTCCCTCTTAGGGTGTTTAGCCTCCAAAGGTCCACAGCGAGAGCCTTTGCGGTACCTTTTAGGGTATTGAGCAGAAAAAAATATGACAAGGAGATTATGTGTTATGTAAGCATTAGTTCCTCTAAGGGGAGAAAAAAATTTCAAGCCACGCCTTCAAAATTTTACGGTAAGTAACTAGGCTGGCTTAGTTTATGTACTTTTAGGAGGCAGCGTGGCCGAGTGGTTAGGGCGCTGGACTTGAAATCCGGAGGTCGCGGGTTCAAGTCCCGCTCTGACCACTAAGCTGGAGTTGTTTCTCGGTAGACCCTAGTTCAACTCCTCAGTCATGCTTGTAAATAGCCAACTGGTCTGTCTCGCGCCAGTTGGAAGTTTTAAGTCTATTAAGTTAATATATTTGTTTCTTTTAGTTTAAGTGGCATGCCTGTGAACTAGCTAGGTGTAGCTAAGCGCATTGACCACTATAAACAACAACAACATTCACTTTCTCTTCTTATAGATCCCTTATCCCACACAACAGTAGGTCAGTATCCTAGACTTGTATGTCATTTTAGCCACAGGAGGCTTGCTTTGTCTGCTAAAGTTTTGCTCTTCATTTTAAGGTCGCTGCGCTGTTCAGGCCAAAACGTTCGTACTCGAACCAGATCCAATATACATTGTGCCACAGACCTAGTCAGCCAAGACGTTGAATTCAGTGTAGTCTTCAATCATAAATGTCCTAATGTCCCCAGTCTAAACCTTGTTAAACGCATAATAATATACATGAAAAAATTACTCGATTCTGATTGGCTGTGGAGCAGTGGAGTTCAACTGTAACACCAGTGCAAAAAGTGTAACACCAGTGCAAATTACACATCGTAATTCTAGACTATGATTAGCTGAAAGAAAATAGGAATGAGAGAAAATGATATCACGTAAAATGATGACGAGTATTTAGCGCGGAAACTTTGAAAAAAGTTTTCTCGAATGAGAGGCACTTCCTCCACGAGAATTTTTTCATGTTTATATTATTAATAAGTAATCATACGGTTTTTCTCGTTCAATTTGGAATTGATTTGCACTTGTGAGTTTTTCAAAACCGAAGCGGCTCGTGCTATTTCAGATTTTTTTGAAAAACTCACTCGTGCAAATTAATTCCAAATTGAACGAGAAAAACAGTATGATTACCTATATTTATACGGCACTTAAGGGTATTATGAGTACGTAATTTTAACGAACGACCAAGCGTAAAAAATGCTATGATTGAGACTAGACCTGAAAATAGTAAGTATATGATATGGCTCTAATTCTCACCGACGGAAAAGGAACCAAGAAACAGATTCCTAGAACTGACGATTTATCACGAAATAAACGAATTGTTAATGTCGAGATGATAACGAATGTTAGGTTCTCTAATCGGCGTTGTACTGCCATACTTTAAGCTTAGTTGTCATTCACAAGATGAAAGTATATCAGGTTAAAAGAGCGATCAAGGCAAACGTTGGAGATCAACCTTAACTATGACATACGAGGAACCGAGCTGTATGTCGCAGACGCAAGCTGTAAAGATGTCTGTGTCTAACCTGACTATATTAATTTTCTCGTTTATTTTGCGCACGTATAAATTAAGCATAGAAAAGCTAGTTAACATTCACCGCGCCAACAAGGACATAGAAAAAGTACGTTTCTGAAAATCCACCTCATTTGTTTGTCCGTCTCTATCCACAGGTCTCTTTGTTTCGTTCCATCTTTCGCTTAAGCACTACAAGCTTTAGGCGATTCTGTACTACAAAGAAAAAACCCACACACATTTACGTGCATAAATATGTTTATGCATATTCCACCGAGTAATCGCTTCAAATGTGATGCTACAAAACGTAATTACAGGGTTATAGGTATAGTAACGAGGTATTACTCGATTTTACTTGTGCGTCACAAGAATAATTCCAATTGTCGATATCGTTTCGACAAAATGTTTCAAATTAAGCTCTTTCTGTCATGTGTAGAACTCTTGTTGGTTAAAGAGTTCAATTGGCAAGCATTAACTTATTTAAAAGGACTCAATTTTCCGAGTTTGAAGTAAAGTATAATGGAACAAAAGACAACCTTTAGGGCGAGCTTTCATTGTGAATTTAGTGTTCACGAATAAAACCCATTACGTGCACGAATCAATCATTTAAAAAAAAGTAGAATATTGCTGATCAGTCACTGAACATCTGCAACACAACAGTGGTATAAATTTCACAAAATAGTGTAGAATTTATTCCAAAAAAACCAAAAAAATACCCAGAGAAAGAGAACGAAAAACAACACAACGATTACAAGTTTTGCTGCGGGAGTTGTTTTTAATAAGAATTTAATAAGTTAACTACAACACCATATCTTTCCCCAGGCCGATATTATCACTATTATAAAAGAATGAAAACACGGACCATTAGCTCCGTTATGACAAAGCTAAACAGGTGCATAAGTCTTGAGTTGCTCGACTTGCGTCACAGTGTGTTTAAAAGCAATTAACGCGGGAAACGTCTGTTGAATTGTTGTCTACTTTCGCACACAACCCAACATAAACGACGCCAGTTTGAACCAATCAGGATTCGACAAGTTGACGTGATGACGCAATTGGTCCTTATAAGGGAGGAGGAAAGCTAGAACGACACCTGCCTTAACAGAAAACGAAGATGGCTTTGTTTCATGCCAGTAACACGTGATCTGTTAGTGGACAAATACGTTACTAATACGCCTTAAGCTCTGAGAAACTTCGGTGACAAAAATTTACAAAACAAGTCCGTATCACCACCAAATCTCAACCCCTTGCAATTTGGTTCCCCTCTTTGCTATTTTCGTGTACGATTATAATCTACTTTAAACGGCCTTTATTTTTTTCTCTTGATCGGAGATTGATTAAGAAATTAATTGCGCGCTGTTTCTCAATATCTGTCACCTCAAATTAACAGCGCCATATTCTACAGTTCATCTTCAAGTTATTATTAACTTTAAATTGCACGTATGAAAACCATTATCAACCTACCTTTGCTGCAAACTGAACATCGTGTAAACTACAGGTCCCAGTTGTTCGTAGGCTCGATAACGCGATTCACCGGATAAATCGCTACCCAGTGGATAAGTATCCGGTGGATAGCGTGATCCACCTTTCGAACAACTTGGGCCTGGTAAATTATTAATCATAAACTGTAACTTGGAAAAACGCTATATTTACGGTGTAAAAGAAAAATCGAAATGTTTTATTCCAAAGAAAGAAAACAGCAAAATAAAACTGAAGTGCAATCGAAACTTACAGCTCTTTTTTGACAAAGGTAATTAGCATACAGAACAGACGACCAGCATGCCAGAAAAAAGATTTTATTTTCCATTTAATAAACAAAATGAGACACCCACAATAAGATAACACATTAAAATAAAAATAAACTTCTATTTCATTTATCTCACATGCAGTAGGACACACGAGAAGATTCCATCTTCTCTCTCTCTCTCTGTTGCCCTTTCGCAGGGGAACATCAGCCATCTTGTGGATAAATAACTAACAGCATTTACGGAGATCCAGCCACATCCGGGACATTGTTTTAACTAGTATGAATGACATATCCCAATGACAGACGCGATATATCCCACTGACGCGTGATCTCGCGGCATCCCACTTTTGTTATAAGCAGTCGTTTGGTGCTAGTCTTTCGGCAACGCTGCCTACCTTTTTAGCCAGTGTGTTCTGCTACATAAGGTGGAAAGGGACATAAAAGTAAGTCAGCTTCTTATTACATACAAAGTAACTACTAGCATATCTACAAACTAGAAGAAAGAAATCGCCCGGCTGGTCACATCAAGGGAGTGAATTGCTTCAATAGTAACTATAATGTCGATGTAAGGTAATCTTGAATAATTATCTAAACACACAGTCGAAATATGTTGGTAAGGGGAGCATTAATTCGTTAGCATTACTTTATCAACTGTAAAACACTTTACTCATAGTTAGTGCAAATTAGTGACCAACGTTTCGAAAGTAGGAAAGCTGATGCAGCTGCCTTGTGGTTGCGACGACCGTCCCTTCTTGGTCCAGCCAAAAGTTCAAGAAAGGTGAACACAGGTAAAGAAGAAGTTTGGCAAAGCGCTTGCAGGAAACCCAGCAAAGTCTAATCACAAAGAACTAAATTCAGAGAAAACAGAAAACGAGACGAGGAAATCATTTGATGGGAATAAAGAGCCGAAACGAGCGTATTCAACGTGAACGTATTTTTTCCCGCGTTGTCCTGAGGATCACCGTTAAGCACCGATGCTCAAACTAAAATCGATAGCATAGTTAATTGCTTGGTCTGTGTTAATTACCTAATCCTTGCTCATTGAGGGTTCAACGGCGCGAATCTTGCTTGACACGTGACTTTTGACGTCTTAAGACGTTCGCTCACCGATGCACAACCTCAAATTGATAGCATAGTTAATTTTTTGGTCTGTGTTAATCGCCTAATCCTTGCTCATCGAGGGTTCAGCCGGCGAATCTTGCTTGACACGTGACGTTTGACGTCTTAAGACGTTCGTTCACCGATGCACAACCTGAACTTTATAGCATAGTTAATTGCTTGGTCTGCGTTAATCGCCTAATCCTTGTTCATCGAGGGCTCAGCCCCGAGAATCTTGCTTGCCACGCGGCTCAGGTTGTCTCCGTTTGATTGAAGAACAGCATCGTTCTTACCAATTCAACCCTTTCACACTTGACAATTGGCAACCTAGTGTTTGCTACAACTCTGTCCGCTCAGCTGCTTTCTCACTTTTCGCTTCTTTTCTTTGCGCCCTGAATATCGTCTCGGGTGAAAACTTTTCACAAAAGGCATCTTTTAATACTTTTCAAGTTTGTCTCACGGGAGTCGGCTGTGACAAAAAAGAAAGACTCCGGTTGGAAGATGCTAGAATCACATTCTTATAATGATGACTCCATATTACCTTGGAAACTCGACTCATTCCTTTTATTACCATTTCTATTAGCACAGCAGTATCAATCAACTATAGGACAAAAACGTTTCTATCAAGCGCAAACATACGCATCATGTATAGGTTACTCCTTGGTTGAATTTCAACGAACTACACGTTAGAAGCTAGTTGCTGGACGCGTTTAATGACTTAAATTATCAAAATTTATTTACTTCAACAGTCTCTATAGGACTAACGTCCATGAAGCTCTTTCGTCTGCCGGGACCCCAGTCGATTAGTCGGCCACAGTGAAAGCCCTTTAGTACATATAGACCGTGGTAGAAACGCAACGCAACACAGAATGGTTTGAAGACGGCGAAAGGAAATAGTTTCTGACAAGACAGCTGAAGAATCGAGTTTACATGACAAATAATTCGCTGTTGCATGAATTTCCATTGAAAAAATAAACAAACAAAAAAGACGTTATTAGTCGCCTCAAAATCATGTCCGTTTATAAAAAGGCAACTTTTAAGTGGCCTAAACAGCCATATCAGATATATATATATATCAGAATACTTAACAAGGAACCATCTTTAAATTTTCGGCTTGCCACTACACAGAGGTTTCAGTTGAAAGTAGGTGTTGCCAGATGTCACATCTGGTATGTAAATGAGGCAACACAGGCGCTCACTATCTTTGATTAAAGCTCCTAAATTATTCGCTGCAGTCCGGCTTCAGCTAGACATAACACTGAATTTGTCGGGAGTGAATTCAAGGGGCCGACTATTTTGTCTCGATTTTGAATCATATGCGCAAAACTGACTTTAAGCTACTTCTGAAGCCTTGAAGACCGTTGAAAATTTCCGCTTAAGAAATACTATCGATCGCACGCACCTTTGAAGATAATATCTATCATAAAGCCATCACTCACCCTAAGGTTGCAGTCTTTATGAGTTGGAGGGTTATTATTGAAAAACAAAAAGAAAAAAAAACACAGAATGGCTATTTCATTTCCACGAAAAATATCTGCTTGTTGCAGGAAATTTTTTTCATATTACGTAACTGCGTTGCACGGCGCTAGGAAATGAGAATGTTCCTGTTTATTCTCCTAGAAAAAAAGGATAACGTATTTTTGTTTCGTGGGCATCATGTGACAGTACAACACATTGACGTAGAGAATCAATCATCTGCAAAAAAATACTCTTTCAAGCCATCCGGGGTGCAAAGGTAACAGCAGGCAGACAGAGAGTTTCTCTTCGGGCGAAAGAAAACAACACCATCTCATTTATTTTCCATTTCGACAGACAACAACCAGAAGAGTTGTCCGAATAAAAGAATATGTAAGGGAATTTTACAACATTGCACGAGGATAAGACCTCCCACCTCAAGTAAAGCTACAAAACATCACAGCAAGGAAATTCAAAACAAGAATCAGAGGAGAGAAAGAAAAATGGTCTAAGTGGAACGTGGCCTGCCCATGAGCTCACACAGCACCGCGGGAAAATGCTACAGTTATACACATTTTCACACTCATTCCAAGAGGAAATGGTAAAAAAGGTCGAGTTTCTCTCCTTTTCATTTGAGAAACCTTAAACCATTCAACATACAAATTGGATTCTTTAAAGGAATCGGCAGTCGAATCATTAGGACCTTTAATTCAAAACAGCACCATACTGTCGGTGGCATCAAGGCTGTTTTTCACAAGTTGAGCACAAAATATGTCAGCTTATGCTTATTCACAAACCCAAGTAAAAACCAGCCTTTAGGTGACAGAGAAGAAAATGAAAATGGCAAAATCAGAAAGATAAAAGGAAAGAAAAGACAAACTACGAATTCTAAGTGACATTTCCTTCTCAGAAAGATCATAACAGCTTATCATTATCCATGGGCAGTCGACTGTGGAATGACAGGGGCTTGCTGTTTATGTTTCATTTGTTCTATGTCTATTTTTAACTATCAAAAGGCGAACTTTGCGCTTACTTTGTCGTGCCGACAGGAAATACTTTGACATGTGGTATGCCCCCTGGTCGAAAGCAAAAGCATCTGTCATCACTTTCTGTCAAGTCTCGTGCTTTCACTTTCCTCCAAGGATCTTTCAGTGTTTATGAATAGATTCTGTGCAGAGACAAAGACCAAGCTCCCCTTTCACTTTCATACGTCATATCTTTCATAGCGCGTGACTGACACACGGTTGAATGAGCAGACGCGTCGTGGTTTGGATTACTTTGATCAAGATATTTTACAAAAACTTTGCAAACCTCGCCAAAACTAAAAGCAAGCGTTTTAAAGCTCTGCTATAAATTCTCCCGACTTTGCGACTAAAATATAGTCAATATGTCTGATAAATACCGCCAACCATATCGTGATGACAAGGTTGGTGATGAATTCGTTATATTTAAAACTACGCTGGATCTTTAGCAACACTATGTAAAGCGTAACGAACATTCTAGCAGATGATATGTGGAAAAATATGCCTTAGGTCCATTGAATGATCAAGGTTCAAAGATTACCGTACTCTCTCGAGAGAAGTTAGTGGCAGTTGCATCATGTAGTTCGCTGTATGAAAGCTAAACAGTAAAGTAAACAGTGTCGATTGCCGCAATGTCGACACTAAAGTAGACACTTGCTAGAGTTGGATCAGCGAAATGTTGTGAGATATTGGACATAATGAAGACATTCACTACATGTACCAGGTGTTCTGTCAACCTTTTCCTAATCATTAATATGCTTAATCAATATCTTAAGAAAGACACAACAAAGGAAATTTTCCATTCGGTCCTGTTCATCACATCCTTACTGCCAACCCTTTCTCACACTAAAGACAACTAAACTCGGGATATTTTTCGCATTGTCTAGCAAAGAAATATCGACACAACAATCTCAAACGCAGCTAGCACACTCATGACATGTCAAGCAAACAAGAATCCATGAACAATACAATCTTACCGTTTCATCTCGGATTTCAATCCGGACGAACACAATCCTTTACCTCTGCTTATCGAGCCAAAATTTCGACTTACCAAAGGGCGTTTCATGTGGACACTCCTTGACACTAGTACAGAA
Source organism: Orbicella faveolata (assembly GCF_042242905.1). Classification (NCBI taxonomy): domain Eukaryota; kingdom Metazoa; phylum Cnidaria; class Anthozoa; order Scleractinia; family Merulinidae; genus Orbicella; species Orbicella faveolata. The sequence continues at coordinate 6,847,723 of NW_028301577.1, forward strand.
GAGAAAAATTAGGTTAAAATGAGACGATCTTCACGCACAATTCACTCTTTGAGCGACCACGAAATGGCTTCAAACCGAAATATTTGTCACAATGGCGGGCGCGGTATCCCAACGCGATTGCGTCATATTTAAAAGAGGCCAATGAGATTTCAGAAAAGACTATAGCCCTGTCAATTCTGAGCATATTAGCCAATTAAATGGCGACAACTCTTTGCCTTCGCGCGCATGAGAGTCACATTGTAATAGTTTTGACACCCGTATGTCGATGTTCATGTATATTTTGCAGAGCGACCTCCTTGTTGTTAGAGAGTGCTTCAGGGCTGCAACTTGCCAGCTCGGCTTATGCTGTTAGTGACGCCCCTATCTCTAAACCAACGAGTTTGTTTTGCATTTTAGAGAGGTTGGGGGTAATCTCAAATTAGGACGGGACACCATTTCTCAAGTGAAGGATCAGGAGACAGAAGCAGTCGACTGGCGCGAGGTGAAGTCCAACGACGAAATGACAAGCGGTGTATATTCTTCTCTTCGTAGGGCCCAGCTGACCTACGATTATCTGCACACCAACAGGTAGCCACGACAAAAGTTTACCGCCGCTTTCCCGCTATTTGCCGCCGCTTTAATGTTGAGCGAAATATTCACCTTGACTAGGTTTTTGAAACCATGTGTACGGGTATTTGGATCGCTCGTAAGCCCATACGCACGCACATGTTTGACCATTTAATGCGCACCAAGGGAGAATTGATTAATATTTACATACACAAAACGTGGACAATTCGTCTATGGAGTTTCCGAATCGTTTCTACGTTAGCAGACGCGTGCAAGGAATAAGCTTTGTGGTGTTGTAGATAGCAGATGAATGTGTTCAACATGACTATCGAGTTACTAAACTCGCAAGTCAGCAACTTTCATCGACGCATGAAAATGGTGCGTAGGACTTGCAAATTTTTTGCCCTCTAGCTAGAAGCGTGTAACCCAGACTTGTTTTGAGTATATAAAGTGTTAATTGTATGAATTTATAACTCGTTCTTTACTTCTATCAACTGCAGTACTACTCATGAATTCCTCTTTGGCGCTTTGGCGGAGTTGGTCGACAACGCAAGGTAAACCATTGAATGAAATCTGAAAATGCTTAGTCAAGCAAGTTTATCGTAAGGGCACTTTACGGTGAATTGAGTATTTACATGTGAGAGCTAAGACTGCTAGATATTCATCGGCTAGGATTATAAGCGCTTCTTTACTGACATTTGATATCTTGACACTTCCCCTACTTTTAGCGGTTTGCCATTTTTTGACCGACGTCATGTCGGTTCTATTTTCGTTAAAACGGAGGACGGAATGATTAAGCATAGAGTTGAGAGTCCTAAACGAACGGAAATTACAATCCTTGTTGTTTAGATTCATATTATGATGATAGTGTTCAAACTTATGACAGTGATTTGGCCCACTTCTGTTCCATTATCCTGTATCTGGCTGTTAATAAGAATTGTAAAATGATTGACTAGGACTCAAAATAAATAGAGTGGACATATCACCTGCCTTATGATAGTATTGACTTCATTGTTATTGCAAATTTAGTAGGCTTGCTCATTGACTGTGTCATCAGTTTATTCAGAGTTTATTTTTGTTGTTTAATTATTTTTTCTTTCTAGAGATGCTTCCTCACAGAAAATAGACATCTATACAGGTTGGTAAACAAGCTTCGTGAGTTGTAAACATAAACAATAACACTGTAAGTAGCTAAAGGTAAACGTATGTGAATAGTTATGTTAAATTTTCTGAGTGTTATAATTGCTTGTATCTTTCATGGCAGTAGATTGCTTTCCTTATGAAAGAGAGTAATAAAATTCAGATTGTATTTTAGTTTTATTGAACAGTGTGAAAGGTGATAACTTTCCTGTAATGGTTTTTAAAGCTGAATAAATTAATAAATTATTACAAGTGGTGAAGCTAAGTAGTGGTTGCCATGGAATTTTACTGATTGAAGAAACCTCATCATTAGCTTTCCAGTCATTGACTATGTGGTTTGCTCCCCACCTCAAAACTTTACAAATATAATTTTAGCATAAACAAAACATTTCCTATTATTATGTGGTAAATGATCTTTGACTCGCATAAGTGTCGACATGTAAGTTTCACTTTTGTTTTACAGTCAAACCTCAATTATTCGGACTCATTGGGACTAGACAAAATAGTCTGGATAATCCAGGGTCCAGATAATCGAAAATGTGAATATTAATGAAGAACAAAACTGTTTAAATAAAGCAACATTTAACCGTAAAACAACACTTTTACAAATCGTTTGGAAAACAATATGGTCTACTGCACATCTTGAACCACTCAACTCTGAGCCAATCAGAACTCATTCGAGTGTTCTTCATCGGTTACGATGCTTTTGCTCTTTAAAAGCAAAACAAACTCGCTTTTGACTGCACCTTTCAATGCTATAGTTTTAAAAAAATATGTTGCTACGGATCTTGATTGTGACTAATAAATATTCATGACAAAGTTGGGACTAGAGAAAAAATCCGGATAATTGAGGTACGGATAATCCAGATTCGACTGTATTTAAAAATGTATTGGCATTATCGGACAATCTACACACCATTTGTACAACCCATGTATTTCACAGTGCTGACTGTGATTCTGACCACTCCTTGGTCATCACCAAGGTCGCCTTCCGTGCCAAGAAACTTTATCACGTTAGGAACCACACTAAGGCTTGTATCTTGATTGTGACTAATAAATATTCATGACAAAGTTGGGACTAGAGAAAAAATCCGGATAATTGAGGTACGGATAATCCAGATTCAACTGTATTTAAAAATATCAAACTAATAACACTACTTTTAAATGATGACCACTATATACACTTATCTACAGGATGTGTATTTATGTTGAAATATTTTATTTCACATCATTTAACCATCCTTGTTCCCAAGCTGTGTCTTTGTTTTATGTTGTATGATAATATAGATAGTATTTTTAGCATGCTCAAGAGTTTGCTCAAGGTTTATATACCATAGTCATTTGAAAGTGTGCTTCTGTTGATGTTTTTCTTTCAGTGGTTTTGAATGTATAGTTTGAATGTTAACTAACTGCTGGTCACAAGCACATCTATAACCTATTTCTTTTGTCAGTAAAGTATTTTTGTTGTGTAAATTAATCATGTGACTTTGAGTCTTTCACTTGTATTCCTATAAAACCATCCATCCAATTTTTGCAGTAATTCTTTGTCTTAGTCGCGACTGCAGTAAGTTAGTTTCAGCAGATCTTTAAAAAGTGAATTTGCTTAGTTTCATCCTTTCACTCTTACACTTGCTGGATATAAACAATATTGTTATTGAAATTAGCCATTGCACTTATTTGTCTATGCATTTAACAGAACATTATTAGGTAATTATTTATAGACCAGGTACTGTTTTTATTTCTGTCATTATATTTGAGGTGTATCTTACTACAAGTTGATCAGCTTGTTCATAAGGTTTTCAACTTTTTTTGGTCTTGGGTTGAAAATAAGTATGGTTTGTGAGCCTGGGTCTTTTTTTGATTGTTATTTTTAGATTGTTATTGACATAAGCTAGCATATAATTATGTTAATATTTTGTTATTCAATTTATGAATAATTATTTTCTTGTGGTGATATCTATCATGAAATTGTCAATTTTTGTAAGGGAGAGAGTTTCCCTCTGTTAATAACCATCTTAAGATCTACATGTATTTTGAATGTCTTTGGCAGCATAATCTCAAAGACAATTCCAAGGACAATGTTACAATAATGATGTTTATGTCATGACTTGATGTACAAGTACCCTTCCCATTGCTTGAACTAACACATTTAAATCATTTTATAGAGCAGGTTTTGCAGCCCTCATGTCACATGAGGCATATCATGCACAAATGTACAGAAATGCTAATGTATCTTCATGTGAATAACTTTGCTGCATCACCCTTTATACCATTTGTTTTTTTTTTTTTAGCAAAACACTATGATATGCTGCACTACTTTTTTTGTGTACTCACATTGTGTTTTCACTGTTTAATGCTTATTGCGTGTGGAAATTTTGGTTTAGAACAAACTTTTAATACCACTAAATGTTGTTGTAACATGTCCCCTCCACATAACCTCTAGTGTTGTCCCACCATGTAATTAATCTTTACTGAAAATACTTTAGAACATGCTAGCAGTTGTCTAACTGCCATAGCCTCTCATCCAGGCATTCTTTTGGCTTGTCAGTTCGTTGGGGAGGACTGCTTGACAAGCCAGAATGGATATCTGCAGTGCAGGCTATAACTGCCCCAGCTATCGTAAAGATGATTTCCAGTCTGTACTGCGCACTCTCGAGAGTGTCAGCTGCCATTATGGATGTGAAGCTTCATGCTTCATTCCTTCTGACAGCACTTGATGAAACAAATTCATAGTTGTAAAAATCAAAGAAACTGCTGGAAAAAGAATTCAAAGTGTCTCAAAAATAAAGTACAGACTCAAAAACATTGGGGTGCTGGGACTGCGCTGGGACTGCGCAGTATGGGGTGCAAATCCTCTTCAATGGGAGACCATGTTAACTTTTCATTACTGTGCTAATGAGCCCCCTATGTAAGGCTGTTTGATTCAGTTAAGTTTACAATGATAATGAGGCCACTTCTCCTTTTGATTTTAGTTTATTAGTCAGCATCAGATATGAGTATTTTCCTGCTGTGATCAGGCTCTGAATTATCATAATCTGCCTTCTTGATTTTGATACAAGAAAGTAAAGAGAATTTGGAGCCTGATCACTCTTGAGGGTTAAGCAGCCTATTTATTGAGTTCATGTTGCCTTGTACAATTTATCATACACCCATAAGTTAATCCAAAGGGGGGGGGGGGGGGCTTCAGAGGTCTTCACTCCCCTCCCCTACCAGACATTGTTTGTGTATGTCACATTTTGAGTAGTAAGTACCCAGACCCCCTGTGAATGTGTCCTGACTGTGTTTACAACCTGAAGTTGTACCAGTAGATGATTTCTCAGGGAAATCAATTTTGCCACATCACTACTTATGAAATTTGCTTTCTCTATTTTCCAATTGCCCATAATTTACTGTGTTTGCCCCCAAAATTTTGCATAAACTGTTGTTGTGAAATGCTCTTGGAAGGTCTGCATATTCCCAAGAGCATTCCACGACAATAGTTTTTGCGAAAGTTGGGGGGCAAACACAGTGAAGTATGGGCAATTGGAAAGTAGAGAATTAGAATTTTCATTCTTGAATCAAGATGGTATCGTTTTGTGACCATTGTATTTTTTGGACAGGTAGTGTTACCTTTTTGTTGTTGAAACTAAGGAGGTGAAAATGTAGACTGGGATCAAGGTGGTTTTGTTCTTCTAGTACTACTTTATTCCTCATTGTAATAGTGTGTGATCTTTAGTCCTAACATAAATTACAGGCGTCTTGTCCTTGTGGTTGCTAGGAGAGCTTATCAATGAGGCATGACCCTTAATTTGAGCTTCTTTTCTTTCTTTTTCATTAATCTTGTCATGTCAAGATTTGGCATTGATTTGGTATTAAAAAGACAATTGTGTATTCGTGACCAGAACGGTTGAATTTGGCTTTGGTCTTATTGTGTTTTCAGCAATTTTGATTATTATTTTACCTCTCCTGTGGGCTCTGTTGAAAAACAAATATTTGTGATTTGTGTCTTCCTCCTCATGTACGTTCTCTGATGCTGTAGCTAGTGCCCCAGCGCCATCTAGGACCACCGGTTAACGCGACGGTAACACTAATCAACGTTTAATTGAGAAAACGTATAAACCTCAAACCTTAGAAGACTTTCCGTTAAGAAATATTTTCCTTCTGAGCAGCCACAGTTCTCTCTAACAACATTGGTCACCGCAAAGGACGACGTTACCACCCAAAGTTCGTTTAGTCACATACCAGTGAGTTACAATAATTAGAGACGCGAAGCGATGGTCAGGCAGAAGATGACGATAGAAAGAAGTCCTGTTGTTTGTGCTTATGTTTTCAGTCTGTGCTTTACCCATCTTGTCGACTGATTGTATTGAGTGGTTCGTGCACCGTAATGTTAAACAAATATTTAGCGCAAGAGCTTGGTTTCATGGCAAAACAAGATCGATTTAATCGACGGCCATGTCTATCTATTTTGCGGCTTCTCCATAAAACAATGCCAAACGACAAAAAGACGATTAGAATGCAAAACCCTCTGTCTAACAAGGTGACATTCCAAACAAGATGACGCACTGAAGAGTCTCGCTATGTGTAGGCGTATTTTACAGAGTTAACGGTCAAAGTAAGGATACTTGAAGGTGCCTCCATAGAACAATGCCAGGCGACAAAAAGAAGATCAGAATGCTAAACCTCCTTTGTTGCAAGACACCTCTCGTAAAGAGACTTGCCGAACGTAGGTGTATTTTACAGAGTAAACAACCGAAGTAATGTAACGCAAAATTTCCCAACCGCTTTTGCTGTCACGTTTCAAGAGAATTGCGTGACTCAATGTATAACTGTTGTGGCCTGGTGACGTGGGCACGGGAGCAAGAGACGGTCACCTTCTAAGAAACGAAGCTTTGCTTTCCACCTTATCAAGCAATGACCCAGTTTCAGAGGTCCTTCAACGAATTTTCCGCCACTGTATGAATGAAGAAAAAAGTGAAGCGGAAGAAGGGAAATAACGTGTAATGCAGGACAAGGCAATATGACGCAGAAGAAAGCAAAGTTGACTAAGAAGGTTAGACAATTGGCGCAAAAGAAGGCGGCATCACAGTAATACGTAAAACTGGCGCAAAAGCAAGATAAGCGCACCATCGTGGCAGGCTGGCAGCCAAGTCGAACTTGTGCGAAGTGACGTTTGTAGTTAGCTCATAACAACGAACAATGAAATGGGTGGAGAATGATATCAAAAACCGGCATGAGAAAAGGCAAAATATACACAAAAGGCAAAGCTAACGCACCATTCGTAGCAGGTAAGCGGTGCCTGTTCGAGTTACTTTTAATATTAGCCCGTACGTGCGGAGATGGATTGAAGAGGTAGCCACCAGAAAGTGGGACACTGCAACGTCACGAAGGAAGAAGCGATACTGAATTTGAAACTGGTGAAGATACGTAAAAAGACAGCACATAATAAAGGCAAAGCTTGAAAAAAATAATGAGCATTACCTGACCAGTAATGAAAGAGTGTTCCACCTCAAAACTGTTTATGCTTGAACCTGGTCCAAGCATATGTAGCTATGAAGACCTACAAGTATCCTCGTTGGCAAAGTGTATTGACACCATTGTATGACTTGGAATCAAAGAAGTGCAAGGAGTTAAACCAAGCCTACAGCCTTCGGATATATGAAACCCTCTACCTAACCACTCAGACTATGCTGTGAAGACACGAAGAAAAGGCCAATTCCGAGTTTTATTTATATCCTTGAAACGATGAGCATAAGACTTCGTAGTTTTGACTTAGGAAATGGATCAGAAGTGTACACTGTGGACGAAGGAATGAAGACAAAGTCTCCTTCGTAGACGCCAAGCAAAGAAAGGTATAAAGGACGCCTGGAAGAAAGTAACGCTTAGACAGAATTCCAACTCATAATCTCTGAAACACCTGAGCAAAACACACTGCGTCACTGAATCACGCAACTTGTTAGGGTACAAGTACAGTTGGCAAGACGAACTTTGAATTACCGTTAAGTGTAATTAACTTCTCAGGGAGTTCTTCCAATACGAGGAACAAGCCGTCTTGAAGTCAACTTAGTATTGCTAACATACTGCAGTTGGTAAACCAGTCCCCACACATTGTGTACTGGAAATGACCAAATCTCGGCGAATTATCCATTTACTTACTCGTTCGTTTTCGTCCCTTGTGGGACATAAAGTAATAACAATCTCTCTCCATTTAGCCTCATTTTTGGCAGCATGTTGTGCCTCGCTCCGTGCGAGTGCCACCTCACTGAGCTCAGCCATGACAGTTCGGCTCCAGGTGGTTTTTAACCTGCCAGATTTCCTTTTGTCAAGTGTTAGACGCTGGACAACCTTAGGAATACAAGCCTGATCCATTCTCAGAACGTAGCCCACTTGATTTATGCTGCTGTATTCGTATGGTTGAAGATTTTGGTATGAGAAGTAAATCCAACTTTCCTTCCCACCACTCTTTATCGTGCTAACGAGGTGATGTGGCCACACAGATGCTGCCAAAAGATCTCCTGCTTCGTTTACTTGTCCCATGTCGGACTATGTGATGTTAACAGGCGAGAAATATTTCTTCCTCATTCAAACTTATCTATCATTCTATGTGAAAAGGAATGAAAAATTTTCACATACACAAAGAAGAAAATCCTACAGAAGATATCACAGGGTCCGAAATGGGAAATTTTCATACGAAACTGAAGAGGTCCATATGAAAAGATGCCAAGCGCGAAAGAGCTGTTCAACGGCTGGAAGATAGAGCCTACTCTCTTAAAATAAGACGTGGCAATGAAGCTGTGTAGGTTGCCACTATATAAAGAGACCGCGCGAGAAGATTACCACGCGACAACCACGTGAATGGAGGCCAGCCCTTCCCCTTCCCCCTCTCCAAACGAAGACGAAAAACAAGTACACTTGACCGAGAACTCCGCTACTGTGAACAAAATACTGCCGCTGAGCGCGGTCAATGGGCCTCGACCACCGCCTGCGATTAGAGCTTAAATAAGATAACACCAATTTTGAAACATGAGTAGCTCTTAAATACTGTACCTAACGGCAGCGCAAAGAAACAGGACGTAGTGTGTATTGTATGGAGTAACTTTGTTTTATCATTTCTTATAATGTTTACAGAACCTTGCGAATCCTGCCGAGGCAAGTTTCTTTTATGCTTTCGCGATGACGGAGATGGCATGGAGCCATGTAAGTGGTTATTTAGAAATAGAGCAAACTTAATTATACAGCGCGGTCTGCGAGTGCCGCATGTGAAATAGCACTCTCAACGAGATGTCGCTTGTGTGTGCAGTGTTTTCAATAGGTAGCTTGAGTGATGACGATGGCAACGCCGATGACGACGCCTAGCAAAAAATTAATTGATGTTTTACTTTCGAATTTCGTTATTATCAAGATCTATCCAGTACATCTATCACTTTTAGGCCCGGTCCAAACGCCGCTTCACTCATGTGCCAAACCAACTTGATTAAGTTCAAGTTTAGAGCGACTTTGGAGCGACGGCTGGTTCAGACGGCGTACTTGTGTCGAACTTAATTCGGGAAGCCGGTGGTAACAATTTTTGACGAGAAAATATGCGTTCTGAATTCAAGAACTCTGTCCAAATAGACAAGCTGTGACTAACATTTCGCTGTTATAGCAATATTTAGGGGAGCAAATTCAAACTCAACGTTCAGTGTTTGTATTTAGACAGGTTTTTTGCCGGTTAATTCGACTTGTTAAAGGGAAATCTCATATGCTGGGCTCTTATCACGAAGAAAAAGCAGAAAATGAATTTTGCGCTAAAGAAACTCTCTTATACAGTCCAATTTCTCATAAATCGAAGGCATATTTTGTTGTCTTTATTTTTAGCAACGACTTCGAGCTTCATGCATAACTGGTCACGCCACTCAATTTTTAGCTAATCACGAGTCCCGTTATACGAAAAATACATCACAGTTATTTATGCATAAGGTTCGACACATTAGGAGAACGCCGTATGAATCAGCTGCCGCTCCACCGTCGCATAGTGCGACAGACTCTGCCGAATTTAATGTTGTTTGCCGCACCAAACCTAATCTGCCGAACCAAACTGATTCAAACGCCGCTCTTCTGCCGTACTTAACTCATCAGCTAGGTTCGGCGCGTGAATGGAGCGGCGTTTGGAACGGGCCTTGGTCTCTGAGAGCTAAATAGTCTAAATATGCAACGACAGCTCTCAGTTCCAAAAGGAATCACAAAAAATTAGCCGTCGTGGTTCACGTTCTCCAAAATACGTAGAACGTAGTCATTTTACGTTGTTGTGCAGAGGACGGCTACTAAATCAAATATACAAAGACTTCGTCACACATATCCATTGTTCCGCCTATTGAACCTATTGTTTGGTGACGTTTTCGTTGCCGTTGTTGTCGTGGTTTGCTTAAGCAACCTCGTTCCCAGGCTCTCTCTCCTCTGCCTCCCGTGGTCGTTGGAAGAAAGACCCTGGTTGCGGCTGGTCACATCACCTCCCAGAATCTGGATGGTAAAAAAATCTGTTGGGCGGGAGAGGTGGCAGAGTGTTTTGATTGTTGCTGTGGCAAACTTTGTGGATTTCAAAACCTCGAGCAGTCACTAGAAACTACCCGCTTTGCCGGGGTTTGATGTGGAATTTTGCCAATGAAGGATGCTACATTATTTCTGCCGTCTCCAAAATATATTTAGACAGATGTTTAAACACGGTTCCTTGGCATAATCAAGAACTATATTTTGCAAAATGGTAACCAAAACCTCCGCTTTATATAGCGACCAATTTGCCGTGAGGTTAATTCAGGCAACATGAAACGGCGAAACAGTTTTACTTTTTAGTAATTCGACCGGCTGGAATTGAAATCAGAGTGATACTACAATACGTTGGATATATGTAAATATATTTCGTTTGACCTATGTGAAGCTCAGATTAAGACTGGAGAATTTCAAAGGTGTATTTGCCTGTGCTCGTGTCATAGCGATGACCAGCGATCGCCTTTCTTTCGCTTCAGTTGCGATCGGCCAAAAATTATTCATTGACTCCCGTTGACTCCCCCGTTGAAAGGTGTGTGTCCCAGGTGGTCACGTGACCAGCCGCAACCAGGGACTTTCTTCCAACGACTAAGGGAGGCAGAGCAGAGAGAGCCTGGGAACGAGGTTGTTACTTAAGTTCCGTAATATTTGAAACAATACACGCTTTTGTGTTATTTGGCTGATGTAAACACGCTTAGAGTCTGGTTTCTAAATGATTGCTCAGATCACTGCAAAAATAGACTCAGTGATCGTTGTGATCATATGGAAGCCACTCTCCGGCGCTTGTAGCGATCGCTGCGATAATAGCCGCTGAGATAGACGTTAGTTCTATCTCGGCAATCGAAGTAGTCTAATGGAAACCGGTAGTCGTAAGGATCATTTTCTGTGGCGATCGCATCAATCGTATGGAGACCATCCTTAAGGGTGAGATTCTCTGCTCCACAAAAGAAATTGGAAAATATTATGATGTTTTGAGGCAGTGCACATGTTACTCACTTCTGTCAAAAAGCAAAATCTATATTTGAAGATTATCTTAGACTACTTCCTGGGGCGCCCTAAAAGGCCTAAAGAATAGACCGGAACAAGAAACGGTACTTTGAGTGATACTTTTCAGTAGTATTTAGACAATTTCAGCGGAATCCGCTTCACCGGAACGCTAGAAGCAATTTGGAACTTTTGTAGTTGTCAATCAAAGGCAAGATGCAGCCACAGTAACTAACAACTGAGTCACTTTGTCTCACTTTCCAGCGGAAGTTGCAAATGTGGTGCAGTTTGGTCGATCAGTAAAACGTACCGTGGACTCGAGAATGATAGGACAATATGGCAACGGGCTGAAATCGTAAGTGTTTTAGAATGGGCTAAAATTTATATATCTTCTCAATCGAAAGTAAAGCTAAGGAGAAAACGGATAAATAAAATCGTTAAAATCTGTGCGAATTAGTATCAGATTTCCAACACTCAACGACTGTCCTTAAAAACGCTGGACACCAGCTAGGAACAATAACCACTTGCACCTTACAAACGACTCCTTCACGACATAGACGAAACCTCAAACAGGACGACTTGAATTGACTTGCATTGAATGACGGATCGAAACTTGCTACAACTACAACCAAAGGCTGTTGACAAACTTTACAGGCAGTCTTTTACAGGCAATGTCAACTCATCACGGCTATCACCCTCGACTGACAAAATGAAATACGTTTTGATGGTTTCCCCTCGCGTTGTGGAAACGTTAGTCTCCAACAGCAGTTTAACTCGGAACCATACAAACCCAGACGATCACACCAGACGAATTATGTCCAAACACCGTCACGGTTATGTTTACCATTGTTTAAGCTTGATGAATTATTAATGAGTTTGAGAATCATGAATGCACTTTCACGACTCGTCACTTGGTTATTTAATTTCTTAGGTATTTAGTTTAATTGTTTATGTAATCATTTTCCTGCGTTTCAGAGGCACGATGCGAATAGGGAAAGACATGATACTGTTCACGAAAAAGTAAGTGCGGTTTAAATTATTGTACAGTCTAATGCCGCCTTACGGTCACCTCGTTATTACGGCCCCTTTTTTGTCACGGCGAAACG